>NC_091544.1:25818712-26121742 GCF_030788295.1 Drosophila virilis
ATAGATACGGCCTGGTCGTCCATTCGAGCTGAACGGAAACGAGACCTGAAATGCGTCATGTATATTGATTAGATGGGCGTATACCAATAACAATTCAATTAACATTTCAAGTAACAGAAACGAAAACAAGACCTGATGAGATGCCTTTCCCAATAACATTTTGATTAACATTAACAATATCGTTTAAATTAACTTTAACAGTAATAGTAACAGTTACAGAAACGAGAACTGCAAAACGACATGGCAGTACATTGACATTTAAATTAACAGTAACAGTAATGTTTACAGAAACGAGCCATGCAATGCGTCATGCATATTGATTAGACGCGTCTGGCAATAACAGTAACAGTAATATTAACATTAATATTGGCCATATCCACGGCTTTTGGGGCCGCCGCCATAAATTAGTCAACGAGTGTCTCTAACAAATTGCATTTTTAATTGAAGTTGGTTAATGGCCATGGCTTGCATATTTATTTTCAGCTAGAGCCGTGAGAGCGTAATAATTTTTATGCCTGCCGCATCCAACAACATTGACATTGACACAGCTACAACAACAACAACAACAACAACAACAACAACAGCAACTGCAACTGCAACTGCAATGGCATCTGCTGTGCGTATATAAATAGCTGAGACTGTGGAGTGCCTGTCACTGGCATTGCCACTGCCACAGCCTTTGCTACTGCTACTGCCACAACAGTGTCTGGAAGCTGTGCCCGAAGTTGGTAAGTCGGTCGCCAGTTGAACGTGCATGTGCGCTCCAACTATTTATACCCTGTACCCATTTGCAATTGCAATATAAATATAGTTATATCGGTTTTGTGCCAAGCTATGTAATGGACAGAAGGAGGTATTTCAAACTGCATAACATCTTGAATAGCATCAAACTATAGATTGATAGGAAATTCAATTTGATTTTTTTCGAAATCAGAGTTCCCAAAATCAATATAAATCGACATTAAGGCTAGCTGTCTTGTAGAATGTACGAACTAAATAGGTTCGATTTAAATATGTAGCTAATTCTAATGGGACCAAAGATTATTAAGAAATCATATTCCAGAAGAAACAGCTAGCTCACTGCTGAGCACAGGGTATCTATTGGTCGGGCAGCCTTGACTGGTGCACTCTTACTTATGTGTTGTCTATATGGGTGAGCCTTGACTGCGGCAGTCGACGAAATGCAATGGCCCAAATGGGTAATCCATTTTCTGTTTGGCCTCTATATGTAACTTTGTCTATATAAAACTGGGTGTGTGTGCGTATGTGTGTGTGTGTGTGTGCGTGTATTTGAGTTGGTTTTTTGCAATTTGTTTTGTGCACATGCGCGCGCGATGCTTATCATCAGTTGGCCAGACCAGACCGGGCCCGTCCAGACCAGGCCCGACCAGGCCGAGGCAAGAGCTATTAGAGCCCGTTCTTTACATTGTTTTTCTACTCGCTCGCAAAGTGAAAAGGGGTATATAGGGTTAGTGCAATGTTCGTCTTGCTTGGTTTTATCTTCATCGGATAAAATAATACAATGTATAGCTTTCATAGTCCTCCTTTCAAAATCGACCCAAAAATGTTCTCAATGTATTAAATACATTCCAGAGTTTTAGAGATAGGTTAATAAATTTAGAGCTGAAGATATTCTGTTGCTTTAATTCAAGAAAATCCGCATCATCCATAGTTATGCAGATAGAATTATCCATATTTTAATGAGCTACTTTAATTGGAAAGATTCGAAAATATTTGCCTGGAAAATCAAAAGAAATTTAGCTCTCACTAAATTAAGCAAATAGTTGTGTGAACGGGTATTGGGCAGTCGGTTATATCCGACTGCAACATTCTGCTTGTGTTTTGTTGTTTTTTTTTTTTTTTTTCTGATTGCTTTGGTGTAACCTAATGGAATCCCGTTTACCTTTTTCCCGTTAGTTTTCAACGCCAACGCCTCGCTTGCCGCTGGAGTCGCCGGAGACTTTGGTGCGTTGTCGTGGACGCTGTTGCTCATTTGATGCGGCAACTGCGGCTGTTGCTGTTGCTGCCCCTTTGTTGCCACATCCAGCGCATTCCGTATGCTGTTGGGCGCTGTATAGTAGTGCAGATTTGGCGGCAATTTGATGATGAACATGTGTGAATCATCCCGCGATGCGTGACGTCGTGACTCAACCGCCAAGCGTTTCCGGTTGTGGCTATTGGGCGCCTTCACCTTCATGAAGCCCATTTTGCTGCAAGTGCAGCACAGATAGAACCAGACGCAGAGCGACAAAGAGATTAATACGGAGAAAGAGTGTTATATATAGAGTTTAGCAGAAGTGTGTCGGTTAGGGGATTGTCTCATAATATAATTTATGGCCGCACAGACACGCCAGCAACAACAACAACAACAACAACAGCTGCAGCAACAACTGACGTGCAACAGTTTTGTTGTTGTTCTTGTTCTTTGGCACTAGACACGTTGCATTAATTAAGCCCAAAATGAGCGTTACGCCCCCCTTCTACCCCGACATCCCGCCCCCGTTACGATACTCACTTGAGCAGCTTCTTGTTGAGTCCATGTGCGCCTCTTGTCAGTTGTTTTTGTTGCTTTGCGCCGGACAAAGGAGCTGGCACCACATCGCTCTGACTGGCACGCAGCTGCAACTGCTGCTGTTGGTATTTGTCCTGCCTCTTGATTTTATACATATGCGCGGCATCCTTGGCAGTCGCTGGCGTTGGCATTGCCAATGACTTGGGTGGGGAGTTGGCACCGCTACCGCTCCCGCTGCCCTCAGCCTGAGCCGCTGCAGCCAGGCAAAGCAAGCAGCATAAACTGCAAAATGAAACAACTTTTATGGTCTGTCTTTCTTTCTTTTTTTTTCTTATTCTTTTATATGCCAGTATTTTTGGATTTTATGTGCGAAATTCTATAAGGGATTAAGCCGCCTGCGGTTGGGGGGCGAATCCAACTCTCTCAGGTTCAGGGTCAATCAAGCGTCAGCGGCTTCCACATTCGATTGGCCCTGTAATCCCAGTCAAGAGCCAAGTGAATGCATTTTGAGCTGAATTCAAGTAGCGGCCATTCTTTGAAATTGTAAACCCAACACGAACGAACGACCAAACGGCCCAGCTGACAATTGGCCAAAGGGTGCTGGCTAGAGATGTGCGCGTGTCGTGCTTTTCTAACAACACACAAAGCGAACACGAAATACAATTCGAAAAGAGCCTTCGCTTACATAGATGTTTAATCTATTATTTTCATATTTCTGTGTTTAGTCGCCACATGCACGAAATTGGATTTTCTGCACACGAAAATATCGTGTTAACTTGTGTGTGATCGTGTCACGAAGAAAATCACGATATGCGCTCAACTCTAGTGCATGCTACAAAGTTCTGATGCTGTTGTTGTTCTTGTTGCTATTGCCCACCAATAATAGGGAAGAAAGCGCAAAGAAAATCGGCTAAAAATGCAAATGAGCACGTACACACACACACACACACACACACACACAAACATAAACTAGAGTCAATTACAATGTAATATGTGTGTAAAGTGAAAAGTTGGGGAAACGGCCATAGACGAAAGTCACATACGCTACGGTTCAGTGGAAAAGCATACGATGACACACGGGGTGTGAGAGAATTCCTCTTGAAAGAAACAACAACAACAAGAAGAAGAAGAAGACATTCATAAGAGTTTTATAATGTAACGGACTGGCAGAGTGCTCCAGAAAATCGTTAGGCTGTGCCAATCGATGTCGTCTCGGCGCAAAGTTATTGACCGACTAAGCAGTTGGCCATTTTAAAGGCCGATGGCAACACTGGCAACAAATTATACTGGACACATGCTTATGTATGTATTATGTATGCTTATGTATTGACGAAGTTTTATGCATCAAATGTAACCGAAGGCGACCACAGCGAAGCGACGTGCCTGGCATTTGGCAGTGGGTCCCAAGACAAGACTCAGCCTGAAGACTCTCACACACATAATGCATGCAACGTTCTAAGCACAAAGAAAAATATCAAAACAAGTCGTCTATTTAGCATGCCGTAGTTTAAATACCCTTACATTAATTTTATGTTTGAAGTAAATTGCAATTTGAATAACAAATTCTCGCTTATTAACAATTTGGCAAAAACCAATAGGGAGCGTTGCCAGAAAGTACACTGCTTATGGAGCAGCAAGAATATACTATCTTATGAATGCCAATGATGTATTTAAGTATTTAATTGCAATTCGATTATATTTATAAATGCAGTGCAATCGGTACCGAAAGCGCTGCCAGAAATTAGTTTACACAGTTTACAGAGCAGCCAGACTATAGACTTCCATAAATCTATGCATTTTATTGAAGTCAAACAGAAACCTTGCCAGATATTGAACCGCTAGACAAAATGGTTTAGAAACTTATCGGAAGCCTTGCCAGAAATTTCGCTGTTGACAGAGCAGCCAGACTGTTAACTTGTCCGAATGCGCAAAGCATATTTTTAATGTATTACAAACTAAGTTACGAAGCCAAACTACCCTTAAAAGAGCATAAAAATACTTTGATCGAAGCTGGCATAAATTGTGAGTCAAGAACCAATGCGCCCCCCAGGCGGGATTAGAAGCTGCCGCCGCTGATGGATGCTTGAGCAGGGGCAAGCCGTAGTTAGTGCAAAATCGTTGACTCTCCAGCCCTGGGCATATGGCACGCCAATATGCACTGCCAAATGCCAGCCCAGCAGTCAAATCAAAAAGCATTCCAATCGACACGTATTTAGCACAGACCACCAATCATACCCAATCCAGAGCTGTGGTTCGTTTTCGTGGACTGAGCTGGGGTCCAGTTGTGGTCCAACAACGCACAGATAAATGGCAAAATAATCGAATGCAGCTCCTTTTTTTGAGCGCGCGCGGCAGACAGCATATGTGGCATATGTGAATTATTAATGTAACCAGCACAAAGGAGCCCCCGGGCAATAACCACAACAACATGAACATGAACAACAGCAGCAAAAACAACCGAAAACAACGAACAACACAAACTTTGCGTGTTCGAAAAGACAAATTTTAAAGGGCTGCGTGTCAAAATTGAACAGATTTTGTGGCCAAACAGCAGACACAACTCAGCAGATTGGCTTTTCAATTCCACACACAATAAAAAGTCAGAGACAACAGTTATCTGTGGTGGGCTAACGCACAATAAATACCCTGGAATGCCATTACCTGAAGTGTCATTTCAATAGGAACTATCTGATATAAAAGTTTCTTTCATTTCCATTTATTTTTATATAACTATTTATTTTTCTTCTAAGAAAAATGTTTCATAAATAGTTTTTCATATATGTACATACATAAGGTACATACGTATTTCTTATATATTTGTTTTACCTGTTATTTTTGTTGTCGAAATTGAATATTGTGTTTTAACCATGTTTAGCATTGATTTAAAGGCCTTGGTTCAACTGTCCAAGTCCACGGAGGACCCATTGATCAAACACAAGCGCATAAATTGCGGCAAGGTGAGGTAAGTTCCGAACAGGATCGGCTAAAGAATATCTGCTCTATTTAAAACTTCCGCCAGCTATATGCTTTGTTATGCAGTGCAGAATGGCTTTCTGACCATAAGGCAGGCGAAACGCATAACCAGTCGGTCGCGCTCTAGTCGCCAGCCAAGGCGTCAACGCATACTGCGGCGTTCCAGCCAAACCTGGATCGAGTGCGTCAGCGATGCTAGCAGCCAGACGAGCTTCGGTCGGACGTGCAATGTGGAAACACATTTTCCACTGGTTATCGATGTGGAGAGCCAAACGCCGGTGTTGCACAATTCGCA
Source organism: Drosophila virilis (assembly GCF_030788295.1). Lineage (NCBI taxonomy): Eukaryota > Metazoa > Arthropoda > Insecta > Diptera > Drosophilidae > Drosophila > Drosophila virilis. Next base: position 25,824,493 of record NC_091544.1, read on the forward strand.
TGCCGCCGTGGACACGCTGGATCTGAGCCTCAGGATATCCAGACACCAGCAGACCACCACACGGTTCTTTCAGTCCACCAGCTGTCAGACAAAGCGCCTCACACAGGAGGAGCGCGCCACACAAATCGCAGTGAAACTCAAGACTAGGTTGACGCAATCTGAGCCAAGTACCATGCCCACCAACATGTCCAGCAGCACACAGACCATAGACACTGCAGTGCAGCAGCGGGACAGCTTTACACAGACGACCCAGTCTGAGGACGAGGAAGAGCTGCTAAAGCCGCACGAGCGGCTATTTCAAGTGCTATTAAGATCTCTGAATTGTCAGAGCAACTTGCTCCTGAATGGCATGGCGTCCATCAATCAGCTGGTAGAATTCAAGGAGCTCGAACTGCAAAAGCAACGCCTAGAGGCGGAAGCCCAAGTAAAGGCACAGGCAGCTGCCAAGCTGCAAAAACTTAAGCAGCTGCAGGCCAGAAGGTAAGCCAAGTATAGACGCAAATTAAATACACATCCAGCTGATAAGCCGACGCTCTGCTTTCACAGAGCTCAGCGGCACAGCAAGCACCAGCATTGCGCCAGGAACAAGATAAGGGCAAGGCCAGCAGCTGAACCAAGGCAGCCAGAGAAGCAGACACAAACCACGCAGGCACACACCCAGACAGAGCAACCGGACACAGAGTAGGTGTCATCAATAACATTGCTCATAATACCCTAAAATACACTATAAACTATATACTTTTATAGCTGCCGCAGCTCACAAACGGAGCAGCTGGCAGAACGGGTCGTCCGCTTGGCGGTGGCTGCCACGCAAACGGATCGGATCAAAGGATTCTCTTGGCTGCGGTGCAGTAGCTGAAACTGTATTCAGTATTTACTTACCATAGCCAGCGCCAGCTTGTTGCCGCATATGCTCTTGTTACCATTGTTGTCATTGTTATTGTTCTTGTTGCACTCATTTTCATTAACATAAGCTGTTACGTGTTTTTTTTATATTTTTTTTGCTTTTGTTGCTCAAATTTGTATGCTTAGCGCATCGTTTGGTGGCGCCAAAGTTGCAGCAGGCATTTAATGCGCAAGCTGTTAAATTAACGTATCTGATGGTCGCTATGTTAACTGAATGTCTGTTATGAATCACAGTTTTAGAATATATGCACTTCTGTTAGCCGCAGACACGTCCGCACGCGATAAAATCTCGCCAAACACTGAATGGGCAGCGGCCACGGCCAGGGCCAAAGTGGCCAATGTTTTGGCTTCGGGTTTGAGTTTGGGGATCGGCAGCGACGGCGACTGCAACTTCGGTTTTTGTTTACGTCGCGTCGTTGTTCGTTGTTGCTTCTGCTGCTGCTGCTGCTGATGTTGTTGTTGTTTTTGTTTTTGGTGTTGTCGGTATGCAAAAAGCCAACAAACAACAATAAGAAAGTCACGCTTGACGACTGTGACTGCGACTTGGCCAGAGTCTAGGCTGGACAGTAGAGCCACAAAAAAAAGTATGCAAGTTCGATACGGTGTGGTGAGGTGAGGTGGTGGGGGTGGCATACACAAAAGAATAAAGCATGGCTGCTGAAAAGCTATGGCTCGGGCGTGGTGTGAACGTGAGACAACTTTGGAGGAGATTGAGTCCTGCTCTTGCCACTCACTTGGCCGCTGATTGATTGTTATCACGTACATATACGCCCTCTGCCGACAAATAAATACAAGAAAGAACAGTTATCTTTAGGTTAGCGAAGATTAAATACTCTTGCAGGCAAGTACATATATAAATTGCAATGCCTAGCCAAACAACGGTACTATCTTCTTCTATTCTTCTTCTGGCCAATAGTTCGTGAAGGACTTGTGTAAATATGTTATAACACTCGAATGTTAATAGAATGTGGCTCATATCTTAAGTACACCTTACCGTTCAAATGAAATCCAGCACGACAGACGCTTATCAAGAAAATATATGTATACCTGATCAGCTCGGGAAGGACTCACTGTATGACAAAATTATAAGACTTCATGCAAGTGCATGGATAAAAAAGGGTTGTACTTTAATTGAGATTTATTTATGGCCTGACCAAAGCCAAAGACAAAGAGCGCTTCATAATAATGAGCCAAACACGCGCAGTGGTTCACTCGACCTGGCAATATTTGGACAGCAGCAGGCAATTGAAAAGTCCAATTGTTGTTGTGGTTGTTGCTATTATTGTTGTGTGGTGGCAGGCTCTGGCACTTCAGCAGCCGCTGCACAAAGGCACCGGGCAACGGTGCGGAATCAGGTTTGGGTTAAAAATTGGGCGGGCACTCGGCCAGCTCGTTATTGTCAAATTGTTAGCCAAGCGCTGGGGCAGTGTTGCCAACTGTCGCTACAAAAAAGTAGCTAAATGCAATGTTCACAATAGCTGCAAACAGTAAAATTACATTAGCAAGGTGGCCCATAGAACACAATTCACAATGCGAAAGCGGAGTTTTCTTTGAAGTAGTTGAGTGCATTACTTTAGAGATTAAATCAGTAATTAAGCAAAACGTTAAATTGACCTCTAATCAGGCGACAAACAGCGTTGCAAGCAATAGTAAAATTTAGCTGGATAATAGCTGAATGCGCAGCACTGTTGCTGAGGCTGTGTTCTCAGCGTGCGCGCGTGTGTGTGTGTGTGGCTGGGTGGGTGCCGCTATAAGCAGACTTTGACATGGCAACTGTCTGTCGCTGGCCTGGAATGCACTACAGTTGCATTCACACAGAAAATTGAATTGAATTGGACCAGGCTAAGGACTAGGCCCGCACTAAGGTTAAGTGGCATCTTGGCCAGTCTATGCTCTGGACAATTTGGCTCGGCCAACAAATTGCTTTGGCCTGCTGCTGCAGTGACGCCCAACAGCATAGCCAGACGTGGTCATGTTTGCTGGAATTACGCTAGTTTAGTTCAATTATGATTTGCACATTTCATGCCCAACTCCAAAACCAAGTCAAAACTTTCACTTGGCACAGCCGAACAATGGCGCAGACATAAAAAACAAATGAAAAAAAAAACAAAATGGCGCAGACAAGCCGCCAGAGACCCCGAAAAAAGGAAGAACAGAAATACAGCTAGAAATGGGCAGAGCATCCTTCCGGTCTTGCGCCGAATGATTGAGCTGGACAGCCAAAAAAAAAAAAAGAGATATAGAAAAAATACAGAAATAAAGAAATGCCATTCGTGTTGAGGCCCGACATTAAGTATAAAAAGAAAATACCATTTTGTTGGTATGCACACAGTTTTCCAAGGGGAACGTCATGCATTGTCATTAACAACTGACCATAAACAAGACATAAAATACACAGCTAAGAATGCGCACTCTTTCTATGGGAGTTCATGACTAAAAAATACCCAGTGCACCTTGGCTGACTCTGCAAGACAAACATATATTATTTTTAATTCTTAAAGTGACGAGAACATACACTAATAATGCAATTTTTTAGTATATAAAAACATCTAAAGAAAAGAATTTAAAATTAAATCTTTCCAAAGAATATTTTTGTATAGATTATTTTATAATTAAAATATTTAATTTTACTATGCAAAAATTAAGGTTTTCACTTCTGAATCGTAAAATTTCTAATTGACGAAAGACTAATATACCATTTGCAAAACTATAATTCTTCGCTTGCCACCCAGTTTTAGTCTATTCTACACATTGATTTATGATTACAGGGTATTTAAGGCATGCAGCAGTGAATGCTGTCGCAAGTACTGAACGTTTAGTTGCAAATTTTAACAAGAGGCTGCCAATGATTAATGTCAATAAAACGCAAACTCAGCTTGAAAATGCTAGAAGTCATCTTGAGAGTAGGAAGCGTTGGCTTAGCCAACATTTGGGTCATGAACCTGCACGTACTCAGCCTGTACACAGAATCGAGGACACCGAGCTGCTCCTCGAGCGTCGTGTGGGTGCAATGGTTCAATTGGTGTCAGACTTGGTCAATGGCGGCGAAACAGGCCGGCTGGGAAACACGATAAATTGTTAATGACCGGGATGCTGATGATGATTGGCAGCGATTTGTTCTCGTTGTTGCTTGTCGAGGGAAAATCTCTGGCACGCCTACACGCCTACACGTACCGCACATTAGCTGGGCGCTTTAATGAGGCATTTAAAAGCGCATTGCTTGCACCTGTTGAGCTCCGGCAGTGACCAGCAACAAGAGCCATGTCAGTTGACAAATGCATTGACATGTCACGCGCGGAATGTCCAGCGGTTGTCGTCGGCCATGCGGCGCCTGGCATCTGGATACACAGCAAATAATGCATTGGAATTTCGAAAATTTTACAAATGAATAGATCAAAATGTTAAATGAATTTTGTAATTCATGTACGACTTGCCCGGGAAAAGATTTTGAACAACTTGTTGCAGGGTTTGAAGCAGCGTCTATTTGGTTTAATCCCAAAGATATGCACTGTGTCTATAAGTATATATGTAATTGCAAATGCACATTAGGTAAATGCCCCGTCACCTGGGCTGGGGTTCCATGCACAACCAGCGGCGTCAGGCGCTTGAGATGGAAAATTCCAGACTGACGCAGCGACTGTGCCGTGACAGGAAAAACCTTTGGCTGTGAAAAGTGTATGAGGCATGCGACACAGCGACTTAAAAGTGCGCGCAATTGTCAACTCGCAGGCAATTTGGCACATTCCTGGCCGCTTCAGTGTTAAACTGGGACGCACAGCTTAAATTCTTGACGAATGCAATTTAGTTAACGGCTATGCTATATTTAAGCCATATTTGGCGGGATTCTGTCAAATGCTTAAGAATGCAGCGCGCGCTTGAGTGACGGCCGTCAATCAAGCATCCTAAGTTGAAGTGTTGACGCATTGTCAAATTATGTTTGGATATGAAAGCAATGCAATTAGCTGCACATGAAACTCGCAGAGAGTGCAATTTACAATGTTCATTTGCTCCATAATGTACTTACATACATACACACTGATGGGGGCAAGCAGCTCTGGCGTTGCCAGATAGACGTTGATGAGCATCTAAGCGATAGTATCGATGCTTGCTCTTTTTGTTCGATAACATGCCTTCGATTGTAAACAAACGCACTGCAACATCACTATCGAATAGTTGCAAAGTGAAGTGAAAATTGTGGAAAGAAAAATTAAAGAAAACTTTCTGGAGGATGGCCTCGCTAGAACCAACGCAAAATAAAACATGGGATCTGTCGCTGTACGAGCTGCAGCGCAAGCCGCAAGAAATAATAACAGATAGCACAGAAATTGCCGTCTCACCGCGCAGTTTGCACAGCGAGTTAATGTGCCCCATTTGCCTGGACATGCTGAAGAAAACAATGACGACCAAAGAGTGTTTGCATCGCTTCTGCTCGGACTGCATTGTGACCGCACTGCGTTCGGGTAACAAGGAGTGTCCCACTTGCCGCAAGAAGCTCGTCTCGAAACGCTCGCTGCGCGCTGATCCCAACTTTGATTTGCTCATCTCAAAAATCTATCCCAGCCGCGAGGAATACGAGGCCTCCCAAGAGAAAATAATGGCCAAATTCAATCCAACACAATCACAAAAAGCGCTTGTCAACTCCATCAACGAGGGCATCAAACTACAGTCACAAAATCGGCCGCAACGTTTTCGCACCAACAAGGGTGGCGGCGGTGGGCCTGCTGGTGGTGGTGGCGGTGGCGGTGGGGGTAATAATAGTGGCGGTGTTGGCGCTGCCAATGCCACTCGTGCCGGAGCTAATGCAGTGCATGCCCATGATACCGCTTCCAATGACAGCAACAGCAATACAAATGGCAATGATCGCGAGCAACGTGATGCGCCTCAAGCAACAGCTGTTGGAGCAACACCTGGACCAACAGCTGCAGCTCCTGCAACGCCAATGACACCCAGCACACCCACGGCTGCAACATCGGCGGGTACTTCGGGCGCCAGCACTTCATCAAGTCGCATGCAAGTGGATGATGCATCGAATCCGCCATCAGTGCGCAGCACCCCATCCCCGGTCCCATCGAATTCGAGCAGTACAAAGCCCAAACGCGCCATGTCTGTGATGACCTCGGAACGCTCCGAAGAATCTGAGTCGGACTCACAAATGGATTGCCGCACCGAAGGCGATTCAAATATCGATACCGAGGGCGAGGGCAACGGCGAGCTGGGTATTAATGATGAGATCGAGCTGGTATTCAAGCCGCATCCCACAGAGATGTCCGCAGATAATCAGCTAATCAGAGCGCTCAAGGACAACTGCATACGGTACATAAAGACAACAGCAAATGCCACCGTGGACCATCTCAGCAAGTATCTAGCGATACGTTTAACTCTGGATTTAGGTGCCGATCTGCCAGAAGCCTGCCGGTTGCTCAACTTTTGCATCTACGTCGCACCGCAGCCACAGCAGTTGGTCATATTGAATGGCAACCAGACGCTGCATCAGGTCAATGATAAATTCTGGAAGGTAAGTCAAACATTTGCCAACTTTTGGGGTAATAACTAAAACTGCATTTAAACCCACTTCGCAGGTTAACAAGCCCATGGAAATGTATTATTCGTGGAAGAAAACATAAAGGGTTCCGTCTCCTAGTTCAAGGCATTTTAGTTTTTAACATTTATTTCCATCATCGAAATATATATGTTTATAGGTTTACCCTTACAATTTATGTGCTTCACAAGAATATATATACATATATAGAAATACAACATATGGACGCGATGCTTGTACGGCTGCAATGTGTACAAAAGTATTTTCAGGAGGAACTTCTATATCTTGTACCAGTCGATCTATAGGAAGAACCAGATTAAAATTGAGTTTGTGTGTGCTTATCAAATCTACCTTGAATAAACCCAACAACAATTCGTTGATAAATCCCTGAGACATCTACAAATATATTTAACCTTGTGCCAAAGCTAGCTGTAATGTTGGAATATTCTCTAAGGATTGCGTCATGTTTATTTTCTGTTTCGGAAGTATTTTAGTGTATGGGCTAAAGTTGCACAAAATGTGTCAGCAATATGAAAATATGGATTATATTTTGCACTTAGCTTTCAATGCGGTAAATGATAAGAAAAATAATGTGGGTGCAGTTTCTTTGATAAAAAAAAAAAAAAACAAAAACCTTTTTTAATTTTGATTTATGTTAGAACGTTTTAACGTACATCTATATACTTATTAACAAGATTGACATATATATAAATATACAACATATATATTCATATGATTTTATTGTAATAATACACATTGTGAGGAACTCTTAAATTAAGTAAATTGTAATTAGGCTACTGTAGCTAAGCGTCACACGGTTTCGTTACAAATATGACTAAATATTTAGATACAATCAAATCGATTGCTGGACATAAAAAGGCGCTGGGTTCAAATTTGTTGAGGCAGAGTGCGTTTAAGAAGAATTCTTAGAATTGTTTACGTCAGTAGGCCAACTGGACCATATTTAATATGAACACAAAAGGCACCATTCTTTGCTTTAGCATGCATCATTTAGGTATTCTACGCATTTTAGCGAGTATAGCGTTTCTGAAGTCCTGAAAATCGCTGCTCGCCTCGATCTCGTTGCGACATTTGCCCTGAATGCGATAGAGGCCCAGCTTTATCTCTGAGGCCTGACCGTTACGTGTGCGTCTGGTCAGATCTTGTTCAAGGTCATAGGCCAAGCCCAAAACGCAGAGTTCATTGATTTCATCCTGCGTAAATGTGCGCTGCTCTTCCTGCAAAAATTCAGCGCATTTCTCATAGATGTCCAGATACTGTTCCGTTTTATTTTTGTCGCTTGCACGCTGAAGCTCCAAATACCGGCGGAGCAGCATGGCCGCGGCACTGTCCAGTAGGGTTTGATGCACACTATTGGTGAGCGTGTAAATACGCTGCACTTCCGCAACGGTCATGTCCGAGCAGCCGCAAAAGCATTTGATCAGCTGCAAGGTTTTGCTCTACGTGCAAATGCCAATAAACATATTATTCGTATTTGTTTACCATTGCAGCGCGCGCCATATGGGTACAAACCTTGTGTGATGAAGACGCTGCCATAATGAAACAGTTTAATTATCAATATATAATAAGCTTTTGTGTGCTGATGACGTTATCTGCTCCATGGATTTCCTCCGGCTGACTAGGCTGCCATCGAGCGAAAAGGTACGGCTGCTTAGTGCACGTAAAAAAGCATGATGAATTCACGACTGTTCGCAGGCCAGATAGAGGTGGCATTTTAACTATAATACTATCGATAACAACGTTTTTTCCAAAATAGAGACTTCACTTAATTTCGATCCAATTTTTGTTAAATCGTTTTTTGTTTTTTTTTTTTTTTGATATTTTGTATTTTTGAAAATCTGATTGATTAAATTATTGATTAAAAGATATACCTAATACTAATGCTTAATTTGCTTCGCAACGTGTTCACTAAACTCTCTTAACTGTGGAAATTGCGAGATCTTGTTGGCACAGTCCTCTTGAATTTGTTTAATAATTATGTTTGAGATAGATCGATCGCCACCAAGAGATGCCTTAAGCTCTTTTCTTATATTATTGGGAATGCCCCTAATGGACAAGTCTGCGAGTTCATCTTCCGTTAGGCGTACTTCTTTCTCCTGCAGCAACGTTTCACATCTATCATGAAGGTCCATGCTGTTTAACAGACGACTATTATTGCCCAATTCGCGTTCCTTGGTGTAATTCCGTATTTGTTCTTTGGCTGGCTGATCTTTCAGCAAGTGATTAACATTTTTCGTTAGCATGTATATTCGTGCAGCTTCGCTAGAATCCATATTATTGAGATCTATAAAAAGAGAATATGGATATAACTTTAAAAACAGATAATTGCTTTTTTTTAAGAGAATACACTCTTATTTGATGTTTCACATTAGATAGATTAAGTTTTTGCACCTGACAAATAACATACACCTGCAAGACTTAGGTTATCTTTCGGTCGCGAGTAAACTACGTGCAGTATTTTTAACAAGAGGTTTCGTAAGTGAAATTGTGACGTCATTTCTTCAACTCGTCAGGCATTGCCGGTGCATTCATTCGTTGGTTTATGCACTACACATTGAATTGACTTTCGACAATATTCCAGTGGTCGGTGATGTACAGACTAGTACTTACGTTTTTGTTTTGTTATTAATACAAATACCTATTTGTATTATTTTTAATTCCATTTATATTTATCCCTGCGAAAGGTATCCGCCGTCAAGCGCCGATGCTCTGATCTGCACTGAACCACTAACCAAACAACATATAGACTAGACATGAGTACCAGAGAGAGCATTGAGAGCTGAGAGTAAGTGCGAGCGAGATAAAAGTTAACAGCGTTGCCGTTCTATCGCACAAATCATATGGAAGAGAGTGCGCCAAGCACTTTCCTGTAGAGTAAGCGGTTCAAAAATACATCATATGTATATCTTACTCCCTTACTCGCGAGTTTGGACCAGATGCCTCCGATACTTTTTGTGACAACGCTGTTTGTATGGGATGTCCAGTCTATATGTTGTTTGGTTAGGGATTGTATTTAATAGTATGGAGTCTTTATTCAATAGAGTTTGCTTTTTATAAATGATTTAATTTATGATCTACAACTTAGACTTGAGTGCCTTCATGAGCTTCTCCAGCTTGAGAGCCTTTTGAAAATCGCCGCTAATCTTCAACTTTCCGGACATGTAGGCTGGCGCCGCCTTTAGTTTGCCAGAGAACATGTCAAAGAAGTTGTTGGAATTCATGGTGAGCGTTGCGTCTGGAGTAGCTGGTGGTTCGCCAGTGCCGCAGGCGCCAGTGCCATTTTTCAAGTCTAGAAACCAAGTGCCCTGTTTGGCGCCGCTGATGTTGAACTGGAAGACGGCCTGCGTCTTGGAGACGATTTCAGCTGAAAGCAAAGATTCGATTTTCTTAAAGAGCTGCGGTATTTTATCATCGCCAGAGTCAGCTGCAGGCGCCGCTGCACCGTCAGCAGGCGCATTCTTGGGCTCCAAAAAGAAGTCATCCATCAGCTTGTCGGCATTTTCGCGTACGCAGGCGTAGTCGGTGAGATCCTTAACGCCCACAGATTCTAGCACCTCATCGTCAACGAAGAACTCGCCGGTGAACTGTTTGGGTTCTCTGGTTAGTATGGCATAGGCCGCATCGGCCATGATCTCCGGTTTACGTGACCAGCTGGCACTATCGGGGCCAGTCAGCATCTCAATGGCAGCCGTATGGATGGCAGTGCGCGGCCAAAGGGCATTCACGGCAATGCCGCGATCCCGGAACTCCGCCGCCATGCCCAGCACGCACATGGACATGCCGTACTTGGCCATCGTGTAAGCCACGTGCGGTGCAAACCATTTTGCCTTCATGCTGAGCGGAGGCGATATGTTCAAAATGTGAGCGTGATTGCTCTTCTCCAAATACGGAAGGCACTCCTTGGAGACAAGGAATGTGCCGCGCGTATTGATCTGATGCATTAGGTCGTAGCGCTTCATGTCGGTGTCGGGGGTGCTGGTCAGTGAAATGGCACTCGCATTGTTCACAACAATATCGATGCCACCGAATTTGGCCACTGCCTCCTGAATGGCTGTTCGCACCTGCTTTTCATCACGAACATCCACAATGCAAGGATGCGCCCGTCCGCCAGCCTTTTCGATCTCCTCGGCGGCTGTGTAAATTGTGCCCGGCAGCTTGGGATGCGGATCTGCTGTCTTAGCGGCAACCACAATGTTGGCACCATCGCGAGCTGCCTTCAGCGCGATTGCCTTGCCAATTCCCCTGGATGCTCCCGTAATGAACAGTGTGCGTCCTGCTAATTTTCCAGAATTAATCATTTTGTGGTCCAAAGTTTAAACCGCTCGATCTGAAGAGTCTGAACTATCTGAACTGAAAACAGTTTGAATTACAATCAACATTAAAGAGAAAGTCCAAAGTGCAATCAGATCGACCAGCTAACATATTCACAGTGGAGAGAGCCAAAGAGTTCGGCATAAGGCAACTTTTAGATGCTCTGTAACTGAACAAACAAGGGGACAAGAGTACAAATTGTCCTGTACACTTGTTAATAAAAGCTGTAAGCCATAAGCAACTTGTGTTTTATATCTTCTCATCGTAAACATGACTAATTTGTATAATATTTTAATAAAATACAGAAAATTCAATTGCCAGCGTTGCCACCTAGCTATTTTGTGTGAATGGCGTAGTGACAGTGAATGCTACGGGCAAGAAGCAGAATGCCAGTGAATTTATTTGTTTACAGTTGAAAAGTTTGTAAAAATAAAATAAAACAATTGATTTATAATAAATGGCTGCCACGCGCTCGCGTCGCCACAATGCTGGCAACAAAATAGCAAAATTGCTCGATGAAGAGGAGGACGATTTTTATAAAACTTCATATGGCGGCTTTCAGGACGAAGAAGGCGACAAGGAATATGTGTAAGTACTGTGTCTAGCCGGACGCTGCCAAAAGAAATTTATTTAAAGGTATTTCGCTTCCAAAGACAAAAAGACGAAGAAGAGGATGTCGTGGATTCAGATTTCAGCATAGATGAACAGGATGAGCCCGTATCTGACCAAGAGGATGCGCCCGACAAAAAACGCAAACGCGGTGGCGTCAACACCAAGGCGTATAAGGCAAGTTGTGCTACACCTACTAAATAATGCAACCAAATATAACATTTACTCAATAGGAACCGGCTAAACCAGCTATCAAGAAGGAAACAAAAGCCGTGCCTGCTCTGCACAAAAAGCGTGGCGGTGGGGGCGTGGTCAAGCGCAGGGTGCGCCCTCGATTCACAGTCTTGGACTCGGGTCGGAAATCCATACGCACCTCTACAGCCATCAAAACACAGGCCACAAAAATACGGCTCAAGGAACTGGACGATGCACGTAAACGCAAGAAGAAAAAGATACGCGTAGAGGATTATATGCCCACGCAGGAGGAGCTGCTTGAGGAGGCAAAGATAACCGAGGAGGAGAACATCAAATCACTGGGTTAGTTAACAAATCAGTGCGCCTGAATGTAATTAAAATTGTTTTTTATTAACGATTACAGAGAAATTCCAGAAAATGGAGCTCGAGAAAAAGAAAACGCGTCCTACCAAGCGAGTTTTCACGGGGCCAACTATACGCTATCATTCATTGACCATGCCGGTCATACGTAATATGCCTACACGCAACACCACCATCCAACCAAATGATCCGAACAGTGCACTTGGCAAATGCGAGCGTACTTTTGTAACCATTGAGAATGATTTCAATGATAAGGCTTTCCATGCGATTTTCCGCCCGAAACGCCCGCCAAAGACCTCAAGCGGCATTTGCCCCATAACCAGACTGCCAGCTCGCTACTTTGATCCAGTTACCCAACAGCCCTACTACAGCATTCAGGCCTTCAAGATACTGCGCGAGGCCTACTACATGCAGCTGGAACAGCAGTGCAGCAACAGCGAACAGCCCGAGTTGGCCAAGTGGATGGAGTGGCGTAAGCTGGTCAAGGAGAATCGCCAAAAGGCGGCTACAGCGGTAAAAAATGTTAATGTCAATTGAAAACATATAACTTTTTACCAGCTGTTCATATTATAAGTTAAAAAATCAAGCAGTAAAAAGGTATTCCTAATAGAGGTCCACCATGACCTTTATTTGGAAAATTGTGTGAATCTTAAAAAAGAAAAGTTTTCCATATTATATTTGGACTGTTTCTACTATTAGAGCTGCATGCTTTAATATTATGATATTAACAAGATTCGCTCGTATGTTTTTTTAAGTTACCAACCATGTAAAACGCGAAAATTTCTTATGCACAAACTTAATTTTTAAATAATACTATCGGATGGTTTCAATACATGTTCTGATTGCAACAGAAAGTTGGACAGAAAGTTGACAGTTGGTCATAACCTTGGGTATGTCTACTAATCTAAAGGCAGAAGTTGTAGGCTTTCCTGGGCCGAAATTAGAAACAGATTCCATTTTGATGAGACTAATCGAAATATTTATACTCTAAGAGGTCGGAGATGTCTTATGGCATATGAATGCCATGGTAATGTTGTTTAAATATGGAAAAAAAAATATATATATATATATAATGCTAGACATTTATCCAGTATAATTTAAAGTGCATACTTTAAAGAATCTACCGCTTCGAATCGACTCGGTTATCGATGCTGATCCAGAATATACATACTTGATGTGGTTGGAGATGCATCCTTAAATTTATCCCTGAAAGCGAATAGCTGAATTGTAAGAATAATAAGAGCTACTGAGCAAAAAGTGAAGTATAACTTGGAGAGTCTGGTCATGGCTGGATCGACTCGACCGTTCGGAGATGCTTCCTTCAGCCTGTTACATAGATTTGCATAAATACATAATACAATTTTTCTAATCTTTATTGGGTTCAGGGTATAAAGAATAGAAAAACGATTTATGCTTTTAAAATTTAAAGTGAATACTTTAAAGAATCTGACCTTTTTCTTAGACCTTTTTTTTAGAGGAGAACCTAAAATATTCCCATTTTCTGTCAAGTAATTTTTTACTAGCAAACTTTAAAAACCTTTGTTTAAATGAAGGAAAAACTTCAAGGTTGTGAACCGCTACCAATTTAATTTATTTATTTCCTAATTCAACTACACACAAGCATACTGAAAAACAACTAATCTTAAGTATAAAAAACTTAACAATAACTTTTTTTTATTTTTCTACGAATTGTTAAGGCTAGCTAAAATATCTGTGGTTAATTTAGTGTTACGTTCAGGCTGTCCTAAAGCTCGTAGGCTCGGTCGCCGTTCTGTGATTGTTAAATAAGCGTGTCCTCGTCCTGACCCTCGAATACCATCAGCAGCGAGTGCTGCGAGGGCGAGCGGCCCAGTGTGAGCCCACCGAGCGAGCCGTCCGGAGAGAGCAGACCCGTCTGCAGGCTGTTGTTATCTCGATAGCCAGATGTGGATGATGTTTGTGAGACCGAGTCCCAGGATATTTCGCCAATGGCCTTAGGTTGATGCTCCTCCTGTGAGAGTGACGTGACCTGGGGATTTTGATTTGGATTAGCTGAAAGCCGATCAAGAAGTCAATTGTCAAATTGCTTACAATGCTGGGCGGCTCTATGGGCGTCAGGCGACTGCGCTTGAGCCGAAACGTTTTGCGACTGGCTGCCTTTGAGCGTTGCAGGCGCGAGCGTGTGTGATCGCCTGAACTATCTTCGGCGGGGCTCTCAGGTGAGAGTGGCGTCGTTGAGGTCTCGCCGGAGGAGTGTCGGAATTCCACAGATGAAACGAAACGCAATTTGGGAGGCTGTGCCTTGAACGGCGCCTGCTGCAGCGACTGCGAGTGCGGCAGCGGTGAGACGGCGGTCATGCCATGTCCCGAACCGCTGGGTCCGCAGCTAGGTGTTTGACCCACTAGCGTAGGCGCTGAGCCCGCAGCGCCCTCGCCGCTCTGGCTGTCACTGGTCGTGGTATGTGGATCACGGTTCGTGGAGCTGCTGGACAGCGATTCACGTGGTGGATGCAGCGTTTGCTGGGAGAGTGTATCGCTGGGCGTGCATATGCCGCCAGAGCCGCTGCGTGAATCGATGGGCACAGCGGAGACATGCGAATGTGTGGCCTGGCCGGTGGTAGTGCCCGTGAATATGGATATAAGCGAAGGTCTCTGCTGTGACTTGTGCACATCCGCAGCGCTTGTGGCTGCGGGCGTATCGCTTTTCTTCTGCTCGGAGCTCTCGCGATCTGTGGAGGCTGACTTGGTATAAGGTCAAGTAAACGTATAAAATTGTTTTGGGTTACCATAGCGTTTGTCCTCCAGTTCGTCGCGCAGGTCGCGCAGCTCGCGGGCCAGCTCAAGCAGTAACGCACCCTTCGACTTCATCCCGCCCTGCGGCGGAGTGCCCCGCAGACGTTCTCTAATTATGAACTGCATATGCCGCTCGTGATCGCCAATGGGTGGTTGCGATATCTGTGAGCGAAATATATACACTTTCAATTATAATTATAATTCTTAATCTAGTTCATACCTTGTGCAATATGAAGGGCAGCAGGACGATGTAGAGCGGCGTGCGGTGTGTGACTACGAATTCCATGAAGCTCCAAAGATCCGGCGCCGCCTCGTTGCGCCTGCCTAGGTCACGCATGACGCGCACAATACGTGGCCATTCGCTGGATAGGCGATTTTCAAAGCAGATGCAAACGATGCGCAATGCGAGGAACGCGGCCTGATAGAGTGAGCCCGAGATGCGAGCCGGACGCTTGGCATCTCGGCTGCCCGTAAAGGTCAAGGAGCCGGCGCGCAAATCTCCAGTGACACGATTGATTTGGGATACCACCTGGCCGGTGCGGCCAGCCGGCGGACTCATGGCATTCAGAACGGCGGTGAGCAGAAAAGAGACATCGCTCATCTTTAGCTCGCCCACATCAGAGACGCCACGACCGGAGCAGACTTTCAAGCACAGTGGCATGATCAGATGCATTAGAAATCCTTCGGCCTTTTCCTGCGTGGCAAACTCGGCGCTGCCGCCGCAGATTTGGACCAGCGAGAAACAGTCAACGGGACTGACCACCTGTAGCGCCACCAGGCGCACCACCGCCGAGCAGAAAAAGGCCGGCGGATTCTGAGACATGAGCGCTGCACCTGCGCTGGACACACCCTCGGGTATGCCGCCGCTGCCCGGCTCATTGACAATCAGATTCTGCACGGTTGAGATCAGAGTCTTCATCTGCTGCCAGTGCAGGACATAAGGATGCCTAATGATTGTCTCGTGTATACCCTTGAGTAGTCCGGCGGCCGCCTCCCAGTCCGTATTGCGGCGTATCGAGGGCTTCTTGGATATCTTAAGAAACACCTTGTCGATACGGCGAAGCACCGTTACTAAAGCATTCCGGAGTGTATCATTTGACCACTCGGCCCGCGGCAGCACCGACTGCATGTACCGCTGCAGGCCACGACAGGCCATGGACTCAGGATCGTAGGGTGACACCTTCAGCAGCGAATGCGCAATATCCGCCAAGCGTATGTGACATTTGGCGTCCAGCACCTCTGTGGGCTTGCTATCGTTCGCCGGCAGCTTCTTGGCCAGCTCGAATAGCCGTGTGGTGGACTTGATTAGAAAATCAGCGACAACGGAGAGCAGAACATCCCTGGGACGTCGGTACTCGGTGCGTATCATTTCCGAATCCTCGGCAGAGTCCATCATGTTTTTAGTTCGCGGATCTGTTGCATATTTCGTATGCGATTCCTCCTCAAAGTCCATGCCCGGCGAGCAGGGCGGTCCGCGACTGCAGTTGCGCTGCGACGAACCCTTATGCTCCGGACTGTTGCGATAGGGCCCATTGTAGCTCTTGGCCAGGCCCTCGCAGTTATGCACCATGGTGCGTATGGCTACAGCCAGTTGGAGTATTATATCCCGTTCGGATTTTCCCTGCAGTGGTATATAGCTGGGAGATTGGATCTGCTGTAGATAACAGGGCAGTATTGCCTCCAAAATGATCTGATGAAAATGAAGAATCAATTCAGAATTTATTCTTTACGTGAAGTAAAAAGTATACTTACCAGCATTTGGTAGCCACGCGTGCTCTCTGCCGAGTATGAGACGACCATTACGCACAGAGTGATGCAGTCCAGCACGGTGACATCGTCGTCCTCGTCGTGATAACAAAAGTCAATGGCTTTAAGGGGCTTTGGTTCCTTGACCAGTTCGGCTATATTCAACGGATCTGGTGAGGGATCCTCAAGGCTGAGCAGCAGATTGAACAAGCAGCTGGATTGGACCTTATGTGCCTCGCCATAGGTGCCATCCTCATCCGTGTCTAGTATAGCCGAAACGGAGCCAAACATCTGCAGGATGAAGGGCTTCCGATTGAGAAGATAGAACTGTTTTACGGCGTACTCGATGGTAGTGGTGATTAGCTTGTTGGTCTGATGGAGGGAGTACACCTGAAGCAAAGTGGGCATGATCATGAAATAGCCATTCGTGGAGAATATGTTCTTAAAGTTGAAGGCAGCATTGATGAATGTAGCCATCACATAGCGCATGATGCATGAGTCCTCAGCATGCAGTATGGATGCGCCGGAGAGCACGTTTAGGAACAGCTGTATGTCCGCCGAGTAGGCAAAGTTGCCAGCCATGGCCTCAAACATGCGGGCTATCAAACGCACCCACATGAACTTGTGCAGCACGTCCAGGCCGAGCAGCACCTTGCCATATTCGCCACCATGATGCAGATCTAGATCCACTTCGAGCGCCTTGCGCGGAAACGACGGCAACTTCATTAGCTCCTCGTGCAGAAAAACAACTCGCTGGACAACCATGTCCACATTTTTGAGTATAGCCCAGGTTAAATGCACCTTGCCAATTTCGACAAATTTTTTCGTTAGCTCCTGTTTTTGCAGTGCCAGAAAGGACTCCTCCGGGCGCATAAGCATTAAACGCACCTCTGGATACTGTGAGCGCTTGAAGAAGTAAAGATCCCGTATATACCAGTTGGGATTGAGTATTTTGTCTGCAACGAACCAGCGAGATAAAGCACAACTCTATGCGGTTTTTGGTATGGTCTACTTACTGCTTTTGTAGTCGACCAGGCAGTAATGCGTAATGCTTTTCTCATCGATGGGATAATAGTCTAAAGCTTCCTTCAGCAGTTGGCAGAATAGCGTGTCCTCCTGCACAGGAAACTGCGAGGGTATATTGTAGTCATCATCCGCCGGGCCGTGCACCACAATCTTTTTGGCGGCAGGCACATTGGCTGTGAGCAGAATGGATGCATCGCACTGCTCCTTGCGCAATATTTGCTTCAGATCCTTGAACATGATGCCATGCACCGAGTGCACCACCATCCACAGAACGGATAAAGCAGAGCCCACCAGCTGGAAAACAAAGGGATTAATAAGCGCAAGTACATTAAGGGCTTAGTTTTGGGGCATACCTCCTGTTTGAGCTCATTGGAGGAGCGCACATAGAACATTATATAGCCAATGATGGAGTTGTAGAGGGCAAATGCGGCCTGTTGCGGCAGGCGCGGCACGAAGCGTATTAAATGTCGCAACAGCTTGAACATCTGATCCTGGCGATCGCGTGTGAGGCGCTCGAACACATAGCGCAAGAACAAGGCTGACTCCTCAACCAGGCATACCCAGATTACCTGATAGGCCACCTCGTAAACGGCATTGCCATCGGAGCCAATGGCTGCATCATCCAGACAGCCCACAATCTGCATTACAGAGGAGCACAGCACAGATGGAAACAGCGAGTGGGCGTGATGTAGGTGCGAAGAGGCACGTGTGCCATCCAGATCCTCCTCTATTTCATGATCCTCATGCTCCATGCCTGGCTCATGAGACGCCTGCTGGCTGATGGGTATCATGGTGATGAGAAAGCTGTGCCTCTCCGCGCGCTGTTTGTCACGCTGCTGGCGAAGAGCATTCCGAATCGCTTCCGTTTGTTGCATTTTGCGGCTCTTCGTGGCGGTCACCAGCGAACGCTATGCGGATTGCAATTGGTTAGAATTGTGCATGAATACATGGCAATCAAATGTGTGCACTCACATGTCTGTCCTGGTTGAGTGTCATATCCATATCCTTGGTCTGCTGGACGGGCATCCAGGGCGGATCCACAACGGGCAGACTCTCGATGCCTATTTTGGGCGAGGGCAGCGTAAACTCTATGCCTCCTGGTGGCACCTTAAAGGTAGCATCGTGCGCATTGTCCTCCATGCGTGGCCAGACATGAAAGCGGCATTTCCAAAGCACAAGATAGCGCTGAATCGCACCAATGCGTATATCCGGATTCTTGTGCTTCAGGGCGCGCTGCATAATGTCAAAGGCAAAATTTTGTGCCTTCACCGAGCCCATAAGGAAGACAGCCGCACTGGAGGTGGCTGTGTCGTGGTTGGTCTCCAGAAGCAGCTCCCAAGCGGCTGGCATGGCCTCAATTACCAGCTCCTCGGTGAGCACCACCGCGCCCTTCAGCATGGTGGTCAGCGGAAAGTGGAACAGATTGCGTATGTGAATGCGTATGAACTTCAGTATAGGTGGCTCCTCCTGCAGTTTCTTTTCCTTCTCCTGGCGAAAGGCGCGCGCCAGTTTCTCAGCCATTTCAATGTCCGGATCATCGCTGATGCTGCGCAAAAATATCTTTTTTTTCGAAGGAAATTCCAGCATTAAACTAACTAAAGACTTACCGATCTTTACGGGACAAACTGTCCTTGCGCTTGGACGGAGACGTTTGTGTGGAGCTTTGCTCTGACACTTTGCGGGTCGAACGAGGTCGAGCTGTGCCCTTGCTGGAGCTAATGACAGTGGGCTCCACGTTGGGATGATCCGCATCGAAAGTGAAACCGAATTCCTCACCATAAACCTGCAAAATCCATAGCAAATTATGAGTAGATCGATACGGGTGCAGACTTTTAAGCTCATTTTAATTTTATTATTTACGATTCGAGCATTAATCCGATTTCTTCAAAAAGTAGCCGAGCTCAAACTGAACCATGTTTTGCAACAAAATTTTACCCTAGGTTCAAAACGAGTACGCCCAGTAAACCTCAAGACAGGCAATAATTAAGGCCGTGAACCGAACCACATCCATGTTGGCTTACCTTACGCGTTGCCTTAATCAGCCGGGTGCAGGAGCGCATGTGCCGCTTGTAGCAGAAGGGATGACAGTAGCCCCTGTGAGTGCAGTAGTAATTGTAGCTGGTTAACAGATCAATGACAGCTTTTAGCCAGGGCATGTTCTTGGCCGTGTCGTCGTTCTCATTAGAGTCTGTTGGCGATTCCG
Source organism: Drosophila virilis (assembly GCF_030788295.1). Lineage (NCBI taxonomy): Eukaryota > Metazoa > Arthropoda > Insecta > Diptera > Drosophilidae > Drosophila > Drosophila virilis. The sequence goes on from NC_091544.1 coordinate 25,844,181, forward strand.
GCTGCTGATCATCGCTGAGTATGCCCGGCGATTCCTCGCCCCCACTGATGACGCCTTGCTCGGAGGTATCGCTGCGGTCCGAAAGCGAGGAAACCTTACGCCGCGACTGCATGTTGACTGTATGAGGGGAGAACATGATATATTAAAGATCCCTAGGATTAAGCTGATTTACATACAATCTGTTTCAATATCCTTGCTGTCCTTGGTATTTCGACGCAGCTTGAGCGAGCGACGCTTAAAGGAACCGCCAGTTGTGGTGGCCGTGCCGCGTCGCAGCAGGAACGGACGCACTGTCGAGGCGGTAGGACGACGAGCTGCTAATGAATTTAATTAAAAATAAGTCAATGGCTGTTTAGTCAAGACTCGGCCACAGGGAGACCCGGCCTTGCACCCAGCCCCCAATAGCTGGAGTATTCTAAAACATTAAATATGGTGCCTAGACCTAGACCGTAGTATATCCGATATATACTCAAAAAAAAAAAGAGCTAAGAACTCACCCTCCTCGCCCTCCTTGCCTTCCTTGGTTAGGGTAGTGTTGCTGCTGTTTTCCGATTCGTTGTCCGGCTCGTGCAGGACAAAGGAGATTTTGCGCTCCGTTTGGCCGGCGCCATCGTTGCCCGCTGCTATGGACTGCAGGCTCTGTGCAGAGGTCTGCGAGTGGCCCATGGAGCTGAGCGCCATGGACCAGCGTCTATTGGCCTCACGGTACACCTTCTCCCAGGGTGCGGGCCGGTCGCGGTGCAGCATCTTCGATGTTTTGGGCAGTGTGATATAGGTGTCTCGCAAAAAAGCCGTAATCTCGAAAAGCAGCACGCAGGCAATTAGCTTGAGTGCATGCGGGCAGTCATTGCCATGCGGATTAACAGAGGTCTCGTCCAGAAAATCCTCCTCCTCATCCTGCTGCAGGAGCTCGCGCTGTTTCTCTGGATCCGTTAGACTTGCATTCAACGCCTCGTATTGCAGTCGTTCGGTGAAGAGCAGCTCCTCGAGACGCGCGCCCACCATCTCCGCCCACTGATGAAACATTTTGCCCGCGGCACGCAGCAGAATGTGTGTGCGCCGGGCACTCGTCTGGCTGACCTGTTGCTTCATCTGTGAGGGATTTATGTTGGCGCCTGAGGCACGATAGCCGCCAACATTCTGCTTCATCCAAATGGGCCACTGACCCTTGTTGCACAGATGCACAAAGTGTGCGCACTCCAGCAAAAAGGTGGCACGCGTGATCAACGGCGCTTGGGGCTGTAATTGGAATAGATTGGACATTTAACTTACTGGAATGAAAAGTGGTGTCATACCAAATCCAAGACGGCTGCAATCAGCTGGGGATCTGGAAAGGTGCCTGGCGCACATGTCTCCAGCAGAAAGGATAAGCGGAGCATGCCAACGCGCACCGGCTCAGTAGGCACCAGTTTGCGCTCTTTGAGTATGACCACCTCGGATTCACGCGGGCCGTCGCACATGTCGGACGAGCTGCGTCGACTGTAATCCGCTGTCTCTTCGATGCCGCCCACCTTCTTTTTGCCCTTCACAATTCCGCCGAAACGGTTCAGCCGTCGCTCGACGCGTCGCTTGGCGCGCTGTATGGAACGGCCGATGCCGTCGCTGGAACGACCCCGTTGAATCTTCAGCGAGGCATGCCGCATGAATGTGGAGGATATCTCGGGATTTAGCGAGCCTATCTCCAGGTCAATCGATGACGCCTCTTTGGGCGTGCCTCGAAACCAGCGCACCAAGCCGCTGAGCCGTCCCAGCGAATTGCGTTCTGAGCTGGACGTGGAATCGGAGAGTAGCGCTCGCTCACTGTGCCTTGGTGTCAGGGTGGGTCGGACGCCAGTTGTGCGGCGCCTAAAGTTGCTCAGTGGCGATTGGCTGGTCTTGTAGTGCTCATCGCACGGCTCCGTCTCCAGCAAACTCTGTAAGGAAATGCCGAGCGGATCAGTGCATTGTTAGAAGACTAGAAACAGAACTCACCACGGCGCAGGCAGAGGATGTGCTGCGTTTCTTGAGCAGCAGCCGGCGCTGCGAACGATTGTCGTCATTCTGTACCACTTGCGTAGCATTTGCCTGGGGTATGTGCCTGCAAAATTAAACGCTGTGTAAGAGGTGGTGAGGACTATGGGCTGGCTTTGTTGATCTTACCTTATTACCCTGGTGGTCTGTGCTGTGGGTCCCTTCTTGTGGGGACGCGGCGTCACCGCCAATATGCCGCTGAGTGCCACCAAGCGAAATGGACCACCATGTGCGCCCTTTACATAGGTGACCAGCTGGCGTATGTCGCCATAGAGTGCAACATTCTCCGGCAATTTGAGATCCTTGCTGGCATCGACAAACCGACTGACAAGCTGCTTGAATATGGCGCCAACCACTTGACCCTCGGCGCCGCCGCTCATGCCGCCGCTAAAATTTGTGGAATAGCCGCCCTGACCTGGTACACCGCCAAGATCGGTGTTAACATTTTTATATCCACTCTGACGTTTATGAGCTATTGCATCATACACATATATATATATATATATACAACGTACGAGTATTTGGTATTGGTATTTGGTGGTGGAGGGTCAGTGGCAAGAGGGGTACAACTCAAAAGCATTAGCAAAAATCGTTGCATGCAAGACAAATGCACACGAACGCACACACACAAAGAAATAAAATAATAAAAACCAATATGGATACTAATATTTTCGGGTTATAAATTTAAAATTAAAGCTTGCAATTAGGATTTGGTGCACCATCGGAAATGTTGCAAATTTTGAATTTTTTAACATCCAAGACAAAGCTTATTTAAGACTAGACACAGGCTTTAAGGCGGCACTTACTCAAAGGCGACAGCAACGAACTGGGATCCACGCAGAAAGCCAGAAATGCATGAAAATAATCAATGAGCTCCGGAAGCGGCGACATCCTGACCATCTCCTGGAGATAGCGTTTGGTGCGCTGCCCGGCCTGGCGCAACATACGCGCGATAATCTTCTGGCACTGATTACGCAGAAAATCAGCGGGAGGACCGCGAACACCTGTAAATGGTTCAGTAAAGCAAACATTTCATATTAGGTACAGCATCACTTTCGACGTGTTCGAAAAAAACAGAGCTGTCAGAACGCGTTTCCTGCGATGGTCACACAATTGGGACCTGCTTGGACTCTCATTCATCTGAACATTGAGCTTTCGACCTATGAGAAAGAAGATAGTTGCCGCCCAAAGACGATGATGAGCAAAGCATAAATTGGCAACAAATTTGACTCACTCAAAGCAGTGACAAATGCTTATTCGCCTTAAGATGGAATATTAATAAAACTTCTAAGTGTGCACTGCCCTGGAGTACACGACTCCTGCCGCTTCCTCTTTAAAGTGCTTAAATCAATCCATCAATAAATATGGCATCCAAATGTGTGTAAACACCAAAGCTCTAGACAAAAAGTCTGGAAAAATACCCGTTTATTGAATTTATTCAAAAAGTTAAATATAACTTGGAGAGTTTATATTTTGAATCGAGCAAAATATTTTCATGCAATAGAAATATCCAAGTCAAAGCTCTTTTACTCTTTTCATACCCTTGCAGATGGTATTATAATTTTTTCGTGAAATATGAAACGCATAGAAGAAGACATCTCCGACCCCGTAAATTATATATATTCTTGATCAGTATCAACCGCCGAGTCGATATAGCCATATCCGTCTATCCGTTTTTTCTCGTTAATTTAAATTTTAGTTTAATTCTAGCTCTAGTTTTCTGGCTTATTTATGTGTAAGGCACTTACCATCGTTGCAGCCATGGGGACAGCCCAGCACCTGGAGTGCACGTCGTGTTATGCCCATCGATATCTCATGCGCATGCTCGCCCAGCTTAAGGACGCCCATCTCGATGAGCAGCTCGCAGATATTTAGGCCCGCCTCCAGCACGCGCAGCGAGCAGACCTGGGACGGATCCCGCTTGAACACGCTGCTGACGGCCAGCAGAACGATCTCATAGTCGATGCCGCCATCGCGAGTTATATAGAAGGAGGAGCCTGGCGCCTCCGACTCATCCACGCCCGTATAGTCAATGTGGGAGTCCGTGTGTGAGCGCAGCATGGGTCCGCGAATGCGCGTGGTACTGCTGCCACCACCAGCGCTGCCATTACCACCAGCGCCAGCAATGCTACCACCATTGCTCAGTGCATCCAACTGTGAATCAATTGAGCCCTGACAGAGCAAAGAACCCTTGACTGTGTACTGTAATTCTCTGCTTAGAGTATCCGACTTACCTGTCGCTTCATATAATCCGGCGACGGGGTGGGCGTATGCTCTGTAACGGTGATGATGGGATTGCGTGGATAGAAAGCTGTGGATCGTGGACACGTGGCCTGTGGTGGCCTTGACGCCTTCGGCGGTTCTACGTATCTGTAAAATCTGGCATATTGTAAAATACATGCGAAGATCGTATGTGCAATGCATTAGTCGAAACGGCGTGCAAGAAACTTAAAATAATAAGCAGTTAGAACAAGGAGTTCGGAATAGGGTTTCAAAGGGGAAGTTTCCTCAACTTCATTGTAAATTTAAAATTCACTTTCAAATGCCAGCGCCCAGAATTCTAACTGTCAAATGTTGCAATGCACTTTAGCTTCATTGTAAATATTTGTAATGAGCATATAAAATGCAGCTGGGCGTTACAATTAAGGGGAGCAATAGTTAGGTGAAATTTAATTTACAATGAACATTGTAAAGGGTACCTTAGTTTTGCAAGCAGTAGGTGGATATAGCTAGCAAAGAAAAGTATCGTAGGGTTGGGTAAAGGTGTTCAGGCAAACTGTACGGAGAAAATGTAGTTGCCTAGTAGGTGATATAGTTGGCTTATATAGTAAAGCATAGACGCAGTTGAAACTAAACATTATGAATGAATAGGTTTAAGAATATAGAACTCAGCTCTAGACCAAAACTCACCCGCTATCAAGCAGACAGCTGGTTGTTCAGTTCATAAAAGACAGTAAGTGATATATAATAATATACAATAGAGTTAAGAATAGTCTGTTGTATTGATTTGGGTAGGTTGTATTTTGTGTGTCTGTTGTCGTTTCTGATGTCAAAGTACCAATTGAGAGTTGTTTGGAGAATCGGATTTTGGCATTGTGTTTGGGAATTGTAGTTACCTTAAGCTGGGCATAGACTTTCCCTTGATGAGATTACTGGCTGGCTCTCGGGTTATCATTGAGGCAGATCGTGACAGTTTCTTCTCTCCCGTGTCGAGGCTACGATGATATTCCTAGGCAAATGAAATTAAGTCAATTAGGGATTGGTTGATTTTATCACCATGTAAGCTAACAATAAACTTTAGTAACAACATATGACAGGTGAACGAACAGGTTTCGATAACGTTTGGATAAATTAAGCATTCGATATCTAAGCGGGGTGCTAGGCCTTCAAACGCATAATCAAAGAACGTGTGCTAAAGGCATTTGACAAAAAAGGGTATTGCTATAAAGTTAGTGATAGCTTTCGGCTTACTGCATGTTGCAGTGGATTCTTGCCATTGGCAGAGTTTGTATCGAGCCCTACTTTTTCCAAGTTCTTTTCCGATTTCGAGAACATTTTCGTTTCCACAAATGCCCGTAGATCGGCCATTTTTACACGCTTCTTTTTCTCGCTGCCCCGACGTTCCGAAGTGCTAGGCATGGTCGGAGACTCCTCTGAAAGAAAAGCCGCTAATTATAGTTTTAGAGTGTAATGGAACCGAAATGCTTCTACAGCTCACCAACTACACCGGTCTGCACAGTTGCTGCTGGCTCGGGTATTTCAATGTAATCCTTGACCACAGAGCTGCCCGGACTATCCCGACTGTTGCTGCCCGGACCCTGGTACAGTGAAATCTCGATTTGTGGTATGGGCAGCGAGTTGGAGCGTTTTCGTGGCTGATTCAATGTGATGGCTGCATCCTCGCCAATTTCGCTGAGTCTGCAAAGCAAGCAACTGCATCAACTGGTATATTAAAAGAACAACCGACGCACCTGTTGTAAAGGTACTGTAGGCTCCAGAAGATGCCTTCTTCCTGCCAGTGCGAGATGAAGAGGCATCTGAGTACGGCTACATCCAGAAAGGTGGCAGCCGAGACATCCGCTTTGGCACTCTCAGATTTATCCGTTTCCGATTCCTTTTCAATGGAGGCGCTGCGTTTCTCCTTCATGGAAGCGCCACGCGTCAATTCCTGTTGATCAAACTCAAACTTGGTGGAAGGTGCCTTCTCTTTGTCACGTGAGTTCATTGATTGATGGCTGCCCCGACGGCTTTGCGATTGCTGCTGTTGCTGCTGCTGCTGTAGCAAACTGGCATCAGCCTGAAATGGACTCCAGTTGTGATAGCTAAGGTTAAGTCAATAACTAGACTAAATTGCTTACCGTAAAGAAAGAGTTATCCATGAGCTGCGGTGCGGAGGGCAGCCTAAAGATGACAACACGCTCGTCCTCGACGCTGGAAGCCTCTTCGGGTATGGTCTCTGGGAAAAATTCCTTGGGCGAAGACACCCAGGAGCCCTAGCCAAAGACAACATTAATATATTTGGCAATTAAACTGACAGCGATTAGCTAACCTCCTCATCCTGCGGGCCGTAGTCAGTGAGGCCGCTCTGCGGCGAGTCCGCCTTGGGGGACATGGCGTCGGGTCCCAGGGAATGCTTGCGACCCTGAAACACATCCGTCGAACCCTTTGGCGTGGGTGCGCACAGCAAGTTGCGGGCTTTGGGCTTCACGGGCGCGGTGAAACATGGAGCACCCGGTGCTCGATTGTCCCACATGCCCTGCCACAGTTTAATGCCATTCTCCAGGCGAAAGTTTTGAAAGTCCGATTCTTTGAGATGATGTATGATGGGCGCAAACAGATACACAAAGAGCTGTGAGCAATAATGATTAATAATCAGTATTTAGTATCTGCAGCAATTAAAACTAACCGTTATAGTTGGCACCGAGAACAAATACTGATCCATAGCCTTGGGCTTGGGCTCTGCAGCTTCAGCCAAGCCCAGATCATCGCCTCCTTCGTCATCGGCGCATTCCTCAGCTGCATAGAGTAATATCCATTGCATAGTGTACAGCAGCTTGGTTTCGACCGGCCCAATGGCCTGCATGTCCTTTACGCGGCCTGAAACAATACATTTTGTGGAATACAGTACAGCAGAGCGAAAGCCATTAGAGCTTAGATGTAGAAGAACACGGGGTTAGGACGGGTAATCGTTTCTAGAGCTATATGTGTATAAAAGGTACTTCCGGTGAATCGCTTGACAGCGCTCAGCGTGGGCTGAGCGAACGCGAAGTCTTGTGTATATAAAGTCCACCCACTAAAGTCGGTACAAAATGAGATTTCTTCCAAGTTCCAGAAGAACCTATGCTTAAAGTTACAAATCTTAAGGTTCTGAGATCGACTAGCTCATACATGCGTATGAAAACAGACGATGATGCTGGCCAAGAGAGACTAAGACTGATTTATGGGGTCCGCGATGCTTGCGTCTGCCTGTTACATTCATTTCAAAAATCCAGTTTACCCATTTTTATAAAAACTGCACCAACGAAAGGTGCAATGAATATGAACTCAACCTTCAACAACTAATAGCCCAACTACAAAGCACTGTAGAAATCCTTAGAATAATAGCTAATAATAATAATCAACTTAATGAAAACCAGCTTCAGCTATGTCAGTCTCAGCTGGTGAAGCCAGGATTTGCAAATTCCATTTGGCTATCATACAGGCATTAAAACACTTTTCCTTCCGGTATAAGTTCTTTTCGCGTAACCTAAACAGCAGGACCTGTCTGGACTCTCATTTAACGAAGATACGATGGTTCAGAGAATTTTAATTGAAATTGGGCTGATAACCGTAACGGTTTCGGCAATCTGGATAAAGAGTTTTACCTTGGTTTAGAAAATATATATTACTTGACCAATTATCAGCGATACGAGTTGTGTGCTTTCATAGAGGCACTTAATGGTAGTATCTACTGGGCACGGTAAGATGATTTTAATATTGATAGCGAAGTTTAAAGGCACTACAAACAATGTGAATGATCATTTGAGCTATGAATTTTCAACTTACGAACGGGAAAACCGTTATGATAACAAGTCGTATGAGTATCATGGAGGTTTTTGGTATAAGGAAAAAAAATCAAGGAAGGTAAGTAAAGTACTGGGCAGTACCTTGATCACCTCAGTCAGGACAAATTCTTTTATATAGATAGATGGGATTTGTACAATCTAAAATCGATATTAAAAACTTACAGTAAAGTAAAGCTGCGCAGGCGTGCATGACATGCGGCAGGGCGCCCTGTAGAAGACGCCAACGTGGAATGGCGCCCAGGGCCTTAGTTAACGGCGGGGAGAGGCCGAACTGAATATTCTGGACCAGCACCTTCTCAAAGGACTATGGGTAGTGATAAAAGATAAATGAGTTAAGTGGAGAACGCCGACTATAAAATGGGTTACTAACCTTGCAGGCTTCTTTGGATTCCTGCGTTATGTGCAAGTAAATCAAAGAGATAATATATAAACATAAGTGTACTGATTAGTTCTGTTGAATATATACCGAGTGCTTCAGTTCAACTCAAACCAAGAAACAAGAAAGTAAGATTTAAATATACACAAAGAAACTACAAGAAAAACTATTACAACTGAGCTCAAGGCATGCACAACAACCAAAGGCGCATTTAAATCAACAGATTATATATTTTGAGGTACGTAGAAGTATTATCGTAATATACCTAGTTATAGTTAGATATGTTAGTATTTATGTACATTTATAACATTTATAACTTACATGGTGTCCCGGTGCGTGTTGACAAAACTACATTCAGATTTAGACAAATTGCGAGAGATTTTACAATGTTAATTTGTACAGTTTATTGGTTGTAGTTGTTGTTGTTTTTGATGTTGTTGTTGTTATTGTAAGTTAAAGCATAATATTATTGTCATAATAAGTAGGTTTTATTTGTGTAAGGTGAGCGTGTTAGTAAGTTGTAGAAAAGAAATTGAAAATCGTATGCAAAATGAATACAAATAACCATCAAACATCAAATTCATATTCATGTAGATCGAGTTTTTTTTATCGAACTTAAAGAGCAGTTAAACATAAATCATAATATAAATCAAGATTACATATATATATATATATATTTATGTCATAAATTATATAACAATTTCGTATTTGGTTGTGCCAATGGTACAGTACACACTCCAGTTTCCTTACAAACAAACACGCATAGCGAATTTACAGCACAATTTAGTTTAATTTTATCTTCTTCTGTATCTTTATTATTTATATACCCTTGCAGCTTTTCTCACGCTTCTCACACACATTCTTGACTTAGCTCGGTGTTTATTGTCCGATTATTATGAAATTGTGAGGGATCCAATATAGTTTACAAATCTCTGTTTACATCAAATAGCAAGGATCTACGTATTAAAGTGACAGGCTCTTTTTCATTTGGGGCTGTCCAAAAAGTTAAATATTTATAATCTGTGTATAATATATACGCGAATTTACATAATGGTTCATCTAGCTGATGTAATTTACGAACCTTTCTAAGAAACTAGTTCGCAAAATCGATATTTGTCGATTTTATGACAGGACAAGTCTTTATATTACACAATTTTCTATCTTTTCCAATTAAGTATGTAGTAATCTGTTGTCGGCTACAATATTCTAATTTGTGTTGTGGGGCAAACTGAGTAAAAGTTATCAAGAATCAAACCAACTTCTTTTAGGAAAAAACTATTTTTTTACTCATGTTATATTTGAGCCAAACTGGAAGTCGGACAACTATAGCATACTTATAATTCCTATACAAAAATGTGCTCTGATAACTTTTAACTGCAAGGGTATACTATCTTCGGCTAACCAAAGGTAATTTATCTTGTTAGCTTTTTGATTGTAAATAAGTTAATTTTTATATATTTTCTGTTGGAGTTGGCAGCTCCAGTGCAGGTTTGGTATTTCCGTTAAGATTTATGTTAACCAATGGCCAAGCTTTGCTTTTTGTTGGGCAATTTTTTATTCTTTTTTTTTTTTTGGCTGACAAACTTACCATGCAGCTGGCCTCATGCAGTTTGCCCAGTCGCGGCCTTATAAAGGGCGCTATTTGGCGCCAGAGGAATGTCTGCACGGATACGGGCAAACCCAGATCCTGGAGGCCATCGTCCTGGTCAATGTCAAAGTCATCGTTGTTATTGTTTGGCGTTGAGCTGTTGTTGTTCGCCTGCAGGTTGTTATTGTTGGTTGTCGCATTGGTCACCATGGTGGCCAGCTGGAAAGCAAGGACATAGACGATTCAGCGGCATGCAACTGTTGAATGTGTCGGGTCATTCATAAAAAATGGTGGCTTGCCACGGCATTAGCATGTCTGTCGCAGCAACAAGTATTTGCGTGCGCAGGCTCAACAAGAGACCTCCTTCCTACCCTACTTGGCGGCTGGGGGTGTCTAGGTCAGTGCCAAAACAAAATCTCAACAGCCCCTGCCGCTCACATCTCGCAGCTGTGCTTTGAGCAGGGGTGGGGAAGGGGTGCACCCAGCTGCTTCTTGAAGGCTGCGCAGAACGCAGACTCCGCAGCTTCGCGTCGTCTGAGTTATAGATACAGAATTGGACATTTTTTCGGTATACATGCTAATTTTTCGGGGCAGCATGCGAAAAAATTTTCACAGCTTTTCACTTATATAACAGTTTTGTCAATTTTGTAGCTTTCACTTTGCTGCCAAATTGACAATTGTCAAACATTTAACACGCACTCAAATCAAACGCTGAATTTATACATTTATGTCCAACAATTTGTTCGAATTGCGACCGCACCCAGTGGACGGATTGTTTAGGCAAAGGGCTTGGCAAGAGCTCTGCACCAGTCGGACGCGACTTGGACTGGATATAATTGCTTGCTGTATTGTTGCGCCTTGTATTTTGTTTGATTTTAATGAGTGTCAGTTATACATTTTCAGCTTCAACTTTTCTTTTTTCTTTGTTCTTTTTTTTTTTTACCTTAATTTGCGCGTTGCCAGTGTCGATAACGTTTACGGCTGAAGCGTTCGGATGCAACTGGGACAAAGCGTCGCCTCGTTAATGGTCGAGCTGTTCACATCGTCGTTATCCTTCTCGTTGTTCGTCGTTGCCAGCGACAGGAGCAGCAGCAGCGCACGCCTGCGGTGCGTATACACAGCCAAAACACAAACACACAGACTCATATTAAGCATACGCACTGCCACCCCCATAAAGGGCTGTTCTATATATACAGATATATAAGGGGTGCTTTCTCTCTAGCTGCACCAAAGCAACAGCCTCTGCTTTTGCTTGCTCACCCTGTACATTTGGCGCACTTATCAATGATAACAAGCAACCGCTGCCTGTGTGTGAGGGTTGAAAATTGCGTATACGCCGCGTGTGCTGCATTATATATGGGGTCCTGTGAGCTTATCGTTATTGAGCTGTTGTGTGTGTGTTTGGATGTTTGCTAAAATAACAAAAGGCAGCTTAAAGTGCTAACCATAAAATGTATTGCACATAGATACCCATCAAGTATACATTTTCCCCCAGCTGCAAATAAACACGTCTCTATTATGGCAAATACGCTTAAATACCTAAAAGCAAGGATAAATTTCTAATAGTTATATTTCTAATAATTATATAATTATAGAAACTCTAGCTATTTTGCGGCTTTATATATTTACTTTAGGTATAGGCAAAAATAGATAGCTTTCCTTGATAAAATTCAAAGTTAGTTTCTAAGATGGTACTTTCCAAGAAAGACTCGAATTCCAGTCTAATGTTTGTATAGAGCATTATCTGAACCAAGGTCTCTTGATGTCGATGGTATTTAAAGCAGTTATTAGTTATTCGTAATTGTAATTGTAATATAATATTACAACTTATATTACTAATAGTTAAAAGACTGCAGAATACTTATATTCCTTTGAACTTATCCACATGTATAACAAAATACCTTTTTTAAAAGTATTTTCAATGGGTACAGGGTATTTAAATATACTAGGTAAGCCTTATTTTATTTTATTTTTTAAAACTCTCGGCAGTAATGCTTTTGAGCATGTTTCCCAGTCGAATCTTTATCAATGAGTTGCGCAATTGCCACTGCGCAGAGTTCGCCCATTGTGCCAGCTTCTGCTTTGGGAGTTTGCTAACAGCTGCTTCATGCAAGCCAGTCCAATTGACATGCACCAATTGCTGTGTCTGTAGTCATCTGCTCACTGCCTCCCCCTCAGCAACAGGTTGTTGCGATGTGTGAGGCTGCGCAGGTTTGGCGAGAGATGAGTTGAGCGATTCGGCTTGAACAGCTGAGCCGCTGAGCCGCAACTGGGTCAAAGTAGGACCCACTCTTCAAGCCGACGTGCCCAACAAAGGCTGATGTCAAGGACAAGGACAGCAGTTAGCAGTTTTGCCGGCTGCCGCTGGCAAAGCTAAATTCAATTTGTTTTAATTGCCTAACTACAATTTATGCCTTTTAAGTGCCCCGTTTCTAAAAGCTATATATATCCATATAAATATGTATATATTTTTATGTGCATGTGTATATAGGAACAGTCGCAATATGCGTTGTAGATGAATGCTCTGAATACGTTTGGTGTATCTGTGTCATAGTTTTTATAAATAGCACACATTCAAAATTGTTGTAGACACAAATACAATTGGATGCCTAGTAATACGCCTTCTATGTAGATGAGAGTCAACGGTTTTGAGAATGTGCGAGTGAGAGAGCTACACAGGAATAGCTTCAGATTCGAAAAATAAAAACAAAAATTTTAAACAAATTACGTATTTTCAAAGCTATTCAGGTGTTTTTTAGGCATAAAATCAGCCGGCAGCCAAAACATTTTGAATGATAACATGCGAATCGTTCTCATGAAAAATTTCTATAAAATGCGTTGCCAAATATACGATCAGGGTCGCCAGATACTAAATTCTATATAAACATATGTGCATGGGTAAAGATACAAAATATATATACATATAGTTTTATATGTTGTATATAAAATCGATGCGTAGTGGTTGCCCCCCATTGGCATAAAAACAATAAACCCCCACAGAAAATATTATCTGCAAATTCATGTGTAACATCAAATGATATTCAACACTATGCGGCTGAGCATGCCACAACTGATTATTATTTTGCAGGCACATATAGGAAAAATCACAACAAAAAAAAAACACTAGATATATATCTTAAAAATAGATTCAACTAGAGAGTCCAAGAAACAGAGAAAGAGAGAGGGAGAGAGCGAGAAAAAGAGGGAGAGCGAGATCAAGAGAGTACGCGAGGGCATTTGAAAATGTTGCCCAGATGAAAGTAAATTCTTTGCCAGCATGTTTCTATATATCTAAAGATCTATATAGATGTGTGTTCTGCCACAGCCTTGCGTAGGAAAAACGTCTGAGCATTTCATCTATGTTCATTTATACGTCTGTGTGTGTGTGAGTGTGTGTGTGTGTGTGCATTGCTGCTATCTTTATCTGTGTGCGAGTTGGTCAGACTCGTCGCTGGGTATCACCTCAGAATTACCTTGCCGTACTGCCACTGACGAATAGCGTTCAGTCGAGACCGAGCTCATCCGCGATACAGTTGCTTTTCGCATTCAATAGACAAAATGGTGAGTGCTGCCGCCGCACATTGGGTTGGCAAAGACTTTGAATTTTCCAAGCCCACTAAATATATAAAATATATAAAATGTGAACAGCTATTAAATTAAAAAGAAAAATCAAAAATAATACTCTTTTTTCTACCATTCAAACAACAGGCTGATGTTCCAAAGCGTGAAGTTGAAAGTAAGTTGAAAATCAACGCACAAAGAAAAAAAAAGGATTATAACCTCAAATTAAATCAAACAAAATACACACATACCACCGGAAACATAGTTGAATAATGTTGCCGCCGAGGACTACAAAAGCTGTAATCAAAATAACCCAACACCATTAAAACACTTCTATATCAAAAATGATCAAGTACAGCATTGTGATTGTATTTTAACAAAGTGATTACATAATGTGCGCGCGTGTTATACTTATATATATATATATATAAAGAGAAAAGAATATCTACATATAAATAGAGCCCCATGATATGCGTGGGTATACAGCATATATACGAAAAGAATATGCCTCATATAAAGGAAAAGATATTTCGTAATCTTTGCAAATATGTGTAGATATTTAAAAATTATAACAAGTTATTTCAATGAAATTCTTTTCATTATCTAGTGGAAGGATTGTGAAAATGAAACGAAAAAAACTAAAATCTATCTAACTAAAATACGAACACAATGAAAAATTGTTGTGTATATGTAGATGTGTTTATTGAGAGGAGAGCACGATCTAATTTTGGCCAAGTTATTTCTACGGATTTATTTTCGTTGAAACGCACTGCCAAAGAGCGTGTGTGCGTGTGTGTGTGTGTGTGTGTGTGTGTGCGTCCCTGCCTGTGTATGCGTGTGATAGTTGTACAAACGAAGGCGTTCGGGTGTCGGATTACGTATACGTATATGTATGCTCTTCGTGTTGGCAACGCTCCCACGCGTATACACACACACACATACACACACAGACTCGCGCACACGTAACCAATGCGCCGCCATGTCAAGATTTTGGTGATGACCAAAAATGTGCGTACCCTAAATTTCAGGGTTATTGAATTGACCTCAATCAACAGTATTCAACTATTTATTTTCAATAAACATTAAATCGATCAATAAATGAAATGGAAAAGTTATCGAGTTGCCTGTTAATTGCAAGCGATTTAATTTTGGAAATGTTTTTGCACAGATGTCGAATTCGTTTTCGAAGTTATGGGCTCACCCGGTGAGGGCATTGATGCCTTCGATCTAGGCGATGCTCTGCGCGCTCTGAACTTGAACCCCACCCTGGCTCTGATCGAGAAAATGGGTGGCACCAAGAAGCGCAACGAGAAGAAGATCAAATTGGACGAATTCCTGCCCATCTACTCGCAAGTGAAGAAGGAGAAGGAGCAGGGCTGCTATGAGGATTTCATTGAGTGCTTGAAGCTGTACGACAAGGAGGAGAACGGCACCATGCTGCTCGCTGAATTGCAGCACGCTCTGCTGGCACTTGGTGAGTGGCTTAACAAAAGAAAATCACACACTCAATACGTCTATCGTATATGTATAATAATTAATTATGTGTTTACCAACAGGTGAGTCCCTGGATGATGAACAAGTGGAGAATCTGTTCGCCGACTGCATGGATCCCGAGGATGATGAGGGCTTCATCCCCTATTCTCGTAAGTATCGCTCAGCTAATTCATTAGCAATGCGGAGTGATGTGATGTGTTTTGTCAATTTGTATATGTGCTACATAATGTTATTTGTACTTATTTTTTTACATGCACCTCTTGTCTACGCACACACTTGTTACCCAATCACTCAATCAATCAATTAAACTGCACCTTGCACACTCCTCCACACACACGCAACTGTGTTCAATCCGTCAATTCGTCAATCTGTCAATCAATGTTCTGTGTAACCCACGCACCCTGCACCACGCATCGCGCACCACGCACATGGCGTATCTATCTCGCCCTCGCTCTCTGTCTCTCTCTGTGTCGTGATTGATCCCATCCAATAGAGTTCATCCAGCGCTTGATGAGCGATCCCGTGGTCTTCGACTAAACAGTAAGTGTTGTCGTCTTGTCTACCTGTCTATGTAGTCGCTGTCTCTGATATCTTTTATTTATATGTAAATTATATATGTGTTAATAATAATCTTTTGCTTTCCGCCCACCTTATAGCATTCCTTGCAAGAATGTGTGACAGACCAGATGCGCTATAAATAAATAAATAACAACAACAACAACAACAACAACAAGAACACCAAACAACAAATTTATAGCAAACAGCCATTCTCCATAGATGTTATATTCATCGCTAACTCTCTCTATCTCTCTCTCGTATATTATTTTAATTAAATTTTACTTCTGCTACTACAACTGCAAAATTGAACTTCAAGATAATATTATTTTTTAAAAAATAAAAAAAAATTTAAATTATAAAAATAACGAAAACAAAAGAAAAAAAAAAACTGAAAAAAATAAGTTTCGTGCCAATTATTTTTGTTTTGTTCATGAATTTTTCATTTTTAAGTTTTAAGTGCAATCCCAAAATTTATTTTATTTATTTTGAAAGACGCAAATAAACCAAGTAGCAAAAGATTTGCTCGTGTTGCAACTTCAATCGGATCCTGAATAAAATATGGCATTAGGATGTGTATAAAGAATCCAGCAGACCGTTTATCTATTTATCTAACGGTCCACATGCGTAGACAAATTTGTTGCAACCGGGCGTAGTATACTAAATTTAGTAAGTCATTTGAGAAAACTTACCAAAACAAATCTGCTAATTACATATGAAATAATTTCGCCTGGATTTCATAATTTTGTTTGTGCTCTAGTTTAGTTTTACTTACTTATCCATGAACGTTTTCCGTTCATGCTAATCTTGCGTTTAGAATCTTGAAGCTGTAGAATAAACATATGTTTATTTGACCCTTTGAGCCGATCGGATGTGAAGAGAAAATCTTAAATGAATACCTCCCTTTTTCGCTAATTAATCACTGTTGTAGGTGGAATTTCCCAAATTGCTGAAACACGTATTCATGAAGTTCTTATTTAGAGCTTTGAAAATCTGTTTGAAGCAAATCGGACAAAACTTAGATCTTAGCCCAAAATATCTTTGAATCGCATTTTTCGCCGAGAAGACTTGGCTTCTGCGAAAGGTATGAAGCAAGTCTAAAATGATTATTCCCATAGATCTTTGAAAATAAATTTTTACGTCTGTGTCGATTTCAGAGGCAAATGTATTTAAATCAGCACAATTTTACGAAGTCGGTAATAATCGATATCAATATACCATGCCATTATTTGCTAAGCCTCTTCACTTATAGCTGGAGGCAACATATTTAATGTAGGCTCTCACGTAGTGTACAATGACTGAGAATGATTCACTTTTTGAATAGCTGCCACTGTCGCCACACAAATTTGCAAAAGCCCATATTTTTGGCTGCTTTATACCTTTCGTTTCCTTTTGGTTCCTCAACTTCGGGAGTAGTGGTCCAAGTGGCATTTGCAATTGACTCGACCAGCTAAGCGCGCCACATCTGTAGCTGGTTTTAAATAAAGTTCAGCTAGTCTACATGTATATATATCCTCAGGCATCCAGCCATGCTTGAGATTGTCATCGTACTTGCAACTGCCTTAAATTCAAAATTGCAGCGTATCGTATTTCATATTACAAATCGATTCTACATTCCTTGAGCTCTGATAGCATCCAATAATTACCTCAATATGGCAATTATGTGCAGTGAAAATATGCTGGAATCTTGGAAATAAATTAAATAATATTATAATATATTATTATATCATATGTGAATAAAAGAAATACTTTTAATTTTAAGTCTTTAGATTCTGTCAACAGCAACAGCACAAACTCGGCAACAGATGGCGCTGCAACAGCAAAGCTACTGTTAGAAAAAGCTCTGCTGCTTTACCCCTGCGCGTGTACTAAAAAGCTTTAACGCAGCTTGCGCGTCTGCCGAGCACGTTAATTAGGAATTTCGACGAACTGAAAATCAGTTGAAAACGAGATAACAAACCCAAAAGATACAAAGCGCAACGCTTAACGCTTGAAAATTGCATTAACAAATAAAATTCAATAAAAAAATATAAAAATAAAGCCGGAAAAAGGCAAGTGCAAGTGAGCAGAAGAAGAAAAAGCAAAAAAGTGAAAAAAGCTAAAAACTAAATATTGTCAGCATTATTATATTAAAATACAACCAAATTTCTTTTAGACCGATTTGTGCAGCGCAAAAGGCAACTAAGGCATTCCAAAAGTAACCAAAGTGAGTTGTGAAAAATAAAGTAAAAAGTGTATGCCTAAGAAAAGTCAATTGAAAAACGAGTACACACAACGAGCAAAAAGTTAAAACCCACATAAAAGTCCTGTTCTGAGTGCAGCACACACACACACACACACCCCCACAGGCTCTTTCAATATGGCGGATGTCATGGAGAAAAGCTCGGTGCTGGAAGCTGCGGCGCCCACATTGGTCGATCCGCGCCCAATGCAGCCTGTGCAGGCGCAGCTGCATCAGGAAGCGCAGCTACAGCAACAACAGCAGCAGCAGCTGCAACAACAACAACAACAACAACAACAACTGCAGCAGCAACAGCAACAACAGCAGCAGCAGCAGCCACAACAACTAAAAACGGAGCCGGCTCAAGCCGCCCGCGCTGGACAGGAGCAAAAAGGTAAGGGTTAGCAATTTCACATTACGCATACGCCACGTTAACATGCTGAAAATCAATTAATATCAGCTATGACTGCATTTGATATACTATATATGCGTATATAACTATCGCTCAATTAGCCAAAGTGTGGCGCACCCCAGGACTTTGATGGTTATATTAGCTTAACATGCACCATCCACAACCACCGCGCACCATCAACAGCTCACGTCATTTTGTGTACGACTTGCGCCTCTCAGCGGTTATGCAAATAGATTTGTTTTGCTTGTATACCCTTGCAGTGGGTATCATGATTTCGCCACGAAATGTGTAACGCATGTGGCAGAGAACTGCAAGCTCATATATATGTATGATGATACTAATCAAGTATATAAATATAAGATGATATATCGTATGATTTGATATATATACTTGATCAATCATGTATCATACCAAATACCCACAAAGACATTATATGATTAGATTCATCAGATGCTTTCAGCCAAGGGGGCAATCCCTTGCTTCTAACGTCACATTGACAACATTTGACAACTTTAATTCAAAGCATCAATAAAAAGAAGCCTTCGATGTCTGGAACCATATCGTATATAGGGAACTTGGCAGGAAGGGTACTTAATCTTCTCCCAGCATGAATGAAAATTTTCCTTTTTGTTGTTTGCACAACTGTCGAGCGGGTTGAAAGAGTTGTTTGTGCTTATCATGAGCGTCTGAAGAGCTGCGTTCACATTTAAGCCAGCCACAGGATGTTGCGCCATTGTCGAGCTAACGTTGCATAGGCGCAACGACCTGCAGCCGGCTGCTGCATGCCACAATTGCACTTACCAACCAAGCGTCCGTTTAAATTGTGCGCAGCCCCTGACATAAATCTAACGGCCTTTGTATCTATGATAAAAGCTATCAGCAACTTGAGTTGCGGCTGCTGCAACTGCACCTGCCCCCTGTTCCTAGCCCTGTTCCTGCCCCTGCCCCTGCCGCTGCCCCAGCTCTTGCCTCTACTGCCGGTGCTTGTGGTCGCTTTGCATATGACCTCGTTTCAATTAATCTAAATACCTTTTAGCGATGGTATCTTAACTTTGTCATTCTGCTAGTCACATGTGTTTGTTTTAATCTCTGATTAAATGAAATAGCAGACTTGTTTACATTTGATTAAAATGTGACCTGAAAACGAAAATTAAATTAAACTTATTTAAATTAAAATTATTAATGAAACAGTGATTTGCCTAAGCAATATGTGTGTTGGAATGGATGGAATTAAGAATATATGCATATAGTTAATTGGCTCTAGACTTGTTCAATGGGTTCAGGGTATACAAATGTTTGTTTTGTTTGGCACACTCACACAAACACACACACACACACACACACACTCGAATTCGTACTTGTACACCCCTGCCGCTGATTAAATCAAATGCTCAACTTAAGTGCAAACCGGCTCTGGTAAATAATGACAACAACAACAACGATAATAAAAACAACAGAAGTTGCTATTGTTTTGTGCGCTTTTACCTTAGTGCTAAATAACATAAACTAGCAGCAAAAACAAAGAGGCAAAAATAGAAATAAATATAGTTTTTGATTGCTATCAGTGATCTCCTTCTCTCATTCTCACTTATTCATTCATTCATTTACTCAGCTGAGCTGCTGACCTGCTCTGCTGTCATTCACATGAAGTCATCGTCGACGTCGACGTCGACGTCAGCGTCACCTAGTTCTGTCCCAGCTATTAGTTCAAAGCAATGTCTATATAATAATAATAATATAAGTATATATACTATATGGTTGCAAATATGCATGTGCCGTTTAATACCCTTGCAGAGGGTATTATAATTTTCTCAGGAAATGGCTAGCACGTTGAAGGAAACCCTTTGTATAGGGCATATATTCCTGATCGGTATCAAGTGACTTTGTAAACTAATCTCATTTAGAAAACTAACTAATCGTCTAACTTTCCCTTACGCAACCCTGATAACAATTGTTATATGAAGCTAAACTGTCTATTTGCAATGGAATAGATAAGTTCCACTTCACTTTTCTCTATGGGATTGTGGAACTTGAAATCACCTGTGTAAAGGTACATATTCTGATCATTTATTAGTTTGAATACGCTTTAAATCAGACCAAAACCTTTTTTATGTTTTTTTTTTAAGATACCTTCAGCAAGCTTATCAATTACGAGCTTTGGCATGCTTGTGCATTTGACTACTTAATCATATAACTAAATGGGAAAAATCCGTTAAAAATTAGTTGAATAGAAACATATTGCGTTTGAAAAAATCTCTAGCTTTACCTCATCGGATAAATTTATTATATATTTCCTTTGAGAACAATAGATCGGAAGCAAGGGTATTCCATCTGCGGCGTGCCTTTCCTTCTTGTTAACTTCATGACGCAATTGTAAGCTCTCTGGCGATAACTGTTAATCGTCTGGTCAGAGAGCTCTTCTACTTTATAAATAGACAACTGTCACCCACTCTTAAGTATTTGTTTTTAATTAACACAATTAACCAGCCAGCTGAACGACAATTTCTCATTTGCATGCGGCTTTTCACCGATGCATTTGTTTTGTCTTTGCATTTTTTTTTTCTCTTTTTTCATTGGTCGCTTTATTGGGGCCGTGCTAGTTTTTCCGTTTCTTTAGACAAAAAGAAAGAAAAAAAAAAAACAGTGAGTGAAACCGACTGCTTCATACTCTGCATATTGTGCAATATGCTAAACCTCTCGATAACTGATTTCTATATTTTCTATTTCAAAATATCTTGAATTTTTCTTTCAAGAGCATTTGAAAATTGTGCCTGGCGGAGTGCAAAAATATAAAAAAAAAAACAATTTGAAGTCATTTCAGTTTGTGATCTGGGTATTAAACGTCATAGAGAAAGAATACCCTCGCCTCTAGAATGACAAAATACATAAAATTACAAAATAAAAAGCAATTACCAAATAATTAGTCCCATATTTGTTTTAGCTACTGCCACGCCCTGCCTGAATCAAATGAAGCAAGACAATCAATTAAAAATTCCATGTACTATTTGTTAAACATGCGTGGGCCCTTATATGGACTTAATGCTTGCTTCGACTGACGATTTATTGATTTATATGTATGTTTGCATTTTATGACCGACTCACAGTCAAATAAACCCTCCTATGATCTGAAAACTCATTTACGATATGCTTGCAACGCAATCGTATTATTTTAGGTCTTGAGAAAAAGAAACTGCTAAGAAATGTGGAAATGATTTGAATTTTCGGATGTTGAATATTTAATTTATTTTCTTTATATATCATATCAAAATACTGATATGTATAAATATAGAATGTAGATTTCTTTATATTTATAATTTCCAGGCAGTTGCTTCGTTAGAAGCAATTGGGATCCAATATAAGCCTTGGCTACTGTTTTTAAAGTATCAGATTACTAAAATTAAAATTTAAAATTAAAGCATTCTCCTTCATGATAATAAGTTTCCCACAATTTGTTTGGACTATTTTCCCATCATGGGTCGAAATTTTACAATTCGCGTGCTTAGACAACTCTTCCTTATTTTAGAGATTCTTTAGTAACTTTTCAAAAGGCAATCCTTTTCAGTTTTTACTTTTCATCTTCGCTACCACAAACAAAATTATTTAAACGAAATCAGTCAACTTTACGTTTAAGGCTCTGCAGATAAACGTGAGAAAATTGATCTTGCGAGAAATATGGTCAAGTTCGGGGAAAAACTCTTCGTTCAGCTTGCGAAGCTCCTATGATAATGTACTGAAATGTTTGATATGTTTTGTTTTTCAGGACGCGAAATAGCTCTGTGATTCGGTAGTTCGTTTTATATGTCCAAATCGGGTAACATCTGCTGTTTGTGCAGAAATAATTCGAGTATGGCCGAAATGATGGCTAAATCCATTTTGCATACTTGCCATTATAGCTGAAAATAAATAAAATACATATGGATAGAATTTTAAAGTTATTTTAAAGTAATTAAGCCGCCGCATTAATCTGCTAGCAAGTTTTTTCGGACTTAGCGAATTTTGTTTAATTTTTTTTAAGAACCATCTTTAACTCGTTGGATACACTTATAAATACACACTTTTTGTACGAACCGAACATTGTACGGAAAAATTTAAAAGCTAAAAGCTACAACGGATAGGGTATATGATAGTCAGTCAGTTTAGTAGAGCAAACGCATTCTGTTTGTCATTTCAAAATCAAAGACTACATGAAAGCAATGGCAAATATGGCACGAGCATGAAAACTGTGCCAAATTACAGAGAGAGGGTGTTTATGTGTGTCTGTGTGTTTGTGAAGAATGACCCTTAATGCCAGCATAATTTGCATGCGAAGAGTTGCCCACAAATCTGTTCAGAAGGGTAGGTTCGACAATTGTAAATTACATGCACTCGATTTTAAATGCGCTTCAAAAATTAATATGGGAAGCTCGCACAAAGAGCATTTATTAAGCTGTGATTTGTGTGTCAGAAGGAATGTGTGTGTGTGTGTGTGTGTGTGTTTGTGTGTGTCAGGTGAATGCTAATTTGAGTGTGCGGCCTGCCAAATGCCGCATAGTTGCCGCTTTATTAATTAATTCAATTCATTTTGAAGCTCTCTGGCATTTAAAAGTTTGATCAATAAATTGCCGGCCACAAATTAATAAAGACATCAAATATGTATTACTAAGGTAGAAGGGGGTAGCTTGACTAATGGAAGGGGGTGGCTTGAGTAATGTGCCTGAGTGTTGGTTTAATTGTTTTCAGCTCTCAACAAAGTGTCGCTTGTCACGCAAAATGGCAAAGCAACCAGCCCTTAACCCGTTTCACTTAGCTAGGCTTAAGCCGCTTAACCCTTAGCCGGCTGCGTCCTCCTTGAACACACCCCCAATGGACAGTTCATTAAACTCGGTCAAAGCGCTTGAATTTGCTTTGATTTCATATACGACATTATGGCCAGGCCATCATCCGTGATGCCAACTCACTTTCGCCCAGAGAGATCTCACATGGGAGGTGGCTACGTGCGTCGGCTGGTTACCCAATGATGCCGCATTTGGCATAGCCGTCGCATAATTTGTAGTTCTTGTTGTGGCAATGCCATATTGGTGTTGCCGCTGTCGCCGCATTTGGCATAGCTGCGTGCGTGCGCCAGTTGCCACATTTTGTGGCAATCAATAAACGAAGTGCGTCAAAACTACAAATGTTCAAGCTAACCACCGAAGGGGCTATAAATATCATTCGACGATAAATTAACAAGAAAAAGAACAATTACCATCAAACTGTCGAATAGTAAATACCCTTGACAGACATACGATGCGCTTCTTAAGTTTCGGTATTGGCATATTATAATGCAATTGATAGTCTGTCAACAATATAGTAAAACTTTGTGGGTAACATAAAAGGATATAACAGTTTTTCGTATAGCATTGCATACCAAGTTTCATCTTGATTACTTCAAAACAAAATCAAGTTTACCTGATAATGGCCATAACTTTACAATTAATCCAAAGATCTAGCGGACCATACCTTGCTTGACATTGAGTTAATCTATCTATAATACAGTATGATACATTTTTAAAATTTGTCTAAGTTTTTAAAAGAAACATTCATCAAATGATTTAATTTTCTTGTTATAACGAATTGAATGACTTTCTGAAGCAATTAAGATTAATTTACTTCTAAAAGTTAAGTAAGTCTAAGCTGTCAAACTGAATTAAAAATATAATCAAAAATAATAAATATTAACAACAAATTTGTTTTGTTTGGTTTGCTTGGCCCCCTCAACAAAGATAGTGTAATTCTGTAACATAGTATTATTAACCCATTGTCTTTATCTGTGCTACATGCCTGTGATTCATCTTTTGCGACGTTATCTTTAAAGGGCTGTTAAGCACATACATGCGCAGTTGCCCAAAGCTTTTACCCACACACACACACACACATATACACACAGATGCATATGGACCCCTTTAGGCAGTCTTCTTTAGAGATTCCTCAAGTGTCACTTGTCGGCATCGCATTTGAACGAAAATGGAAAATGTAGAAAAAACTTTTGAACAAACTTGCTAAAATAATCAATGAACGTAGTGAAAGGAAAATTAACAAAGTATATATATATGTACATAAATATATATGTGTGTTTTGGTTATGTGTAGGTATATGGGTGTGTGTTACATTTATATAAATGCTAGCAAAGGGAAGCCAACAAAAATGCCGATAGATACACCGACAGCAGCGCAACCCCAAAAAAAAAAGCAAAACAAATGCTGAAAAGAGAGCCAAACGCGCTGCTGGCAGCATTAACAGTAGCAAGCAGCAGCAGCAGCAGCAGCAATAGCAGCGGCAGAGCCACCCCCGGTGTATGTGCGGGTGGTTCTGTTGTTGCTTTACCCATCAACTGCTATTTGTGTGCGAGTGTGCACAGCTCGCAAGTAAAGCACATTTCCCCTTCCCGTTAAGCTTTTAGCACAGCAGTTTAGTTTTTAGCACCAATAAAGCATATACTCATTTATTTAGACACCAACCAAAATGCATGTTAGTACACTGCAGAGCCGCTGTGTGGCGTCTTTAAATTTGAATGACATCCACACAAAAAATAACTGATATTTAAATCTTTATTTATTTACAGGTAAAAAACGTATGAATTTATTAAATTTGTTTGTAAAATGGCTTTGTTAAATTGGTATGTATTTATAAAACTTATATTTGGTGACATCTGATAAAGCGTTAAAGTAATAAATTAGATTATAAATATATATGTTTTTACTACGATAAAAAATATAAGAAAAGAATATGAGTTTTAAAATAATTTTAAAAATTGTTTTAAGCAACTTGAATGTAGTAACTTTAAATAGAATCAAAATAAATTAAAATTAATTGTAGTACAATAATTTAATTAAGATGAAAAGTGGCTTACAATACAGCGAGAGTCCAAACCGAAAAACGACTAAGCCATAGTTAGAAGCCGAATCAGCAGTTACTAAGTCTCGCCCTCAAGTCCAACATATGTCACTAATCCCAATAGGAAAATAGAAGGAAACGAGGTGAACTCATGCCACATCAACTGCTGCGTAGACATAATAACCTTGGCAATCGAATGAGCCACTAAACGATAACAAAGCCCAACTAGTCAGGAATTAAAGTTAACGCAACATGCAATAGACACCCCAATTCAAATCGTATAACCTCGCTATAAGCCCCAATGCCCCACTCCCTAGCCCTTGCCGTGACTTAGTCCTAGAATATGGGGGATTGCGTGACGCTAGCTTCTAAATATATGTACAACAATTAGTTACAAATCAAGGAACCTATGACAACAACACCTGAATAATAGACAACGTGTAGTATAAATTGTCTCTACTGTCTCGTAGCGAGCACGAGCACGAGCACCAAGCTGCCAGGGAGGGTTGCTTGTTAAGTTCAAAACTAACTATAGGACAGATTTAAAAAACAAAAATATTACCACATTTTTTCATATTCACATTTGTTACACTTCCATAAATATGTGGGTCAAGAATTGACCCTAAAGCATCATGTCAAGCTTAATTTAAGCAGTTACATTCTTGTTATTAGAAATTGTATGCCTTAGATAAAGCAAGGCTACAATTTCAACAAGAATTTTCTGAGTTCATGGGTCATGGTTTGAAACCTTGCCCGCCCTTAGATCCGGTTCGTTTACCTGGCTTATCACATCCGTGAACCTAAGTTTTAGTTTGAACCACGACTCAATTAATTTTCTATTTTCTATTACATTTTATTTTATATTTGCTGCTTGCCTTAAATTAATATAGAAACTAAAAAATGTTTCAAACAATATATTCAAATATCTCACAAAATTGGCTTAAATGCGTAAAAATATATTTTTATATGTTCAATTTATAGATTTTACAAATATACATACTATGCAAACCTTCAGCTCATTGATCAAAATGCATAAATTTCTTTAAGGCAATATAAATTGTACGATTGAAATAACGGAGAGCAGGTACGAAACTCCCCTCGTATAGGCGCATAATTTGTATATATTAAACATCATAATGCCATTAGTAAAGGAACAAGCCAGGGCATTGCACAGAGGCGCGTCTAATGCGCCCCTTGTGCTCATAAAATTAATCAAAGCCAAATGAGATTTGCATACAACAAACCTGAAACTGGGGCTGAGTTCTTGCCACATTGCCACATTGTTGGCGTGTTGAATTTGCATTTCGCTACGGCGCCCAACTAATAAATTTGTATGTCAATAGAATGAAGGAGGCCAAGACGGAGTCGCTGAATGGCCAGGTGAGCGCGCCTCGAACTGCGCAAGGACATTGCCGCTGCGAAAAGAAGAAGAGGAAAAATAAGAAGAAGCAGGGCGCATTCATATCCAAAACAAATTCTAAGTATTGTAATTCGAAATTTTTCAAAGCAAATAAAAGCAGTCGAGTTTTAACACTCGCGCCAAACAGTACGCAGCAAGCGCGTTGGCAAAAAAAAAAAAAAATAATAATAAAATAAGCAAAAAACAAAAGAAAACAAAGTGAAAAAAAAAGTGCATGGTATATATATTTGTGAGTGTCGTTTGTTGAAAGAAAAATCCAAAAAGAAAAAGCTCCCGCTGTGACGAGCTGCGTATCCTTGCGTTGAGCTCAAAGTGCAAAGTGCATTAGCCTGTACGTGGCCAAGTTATTGCCCTCTGGCTAGAGGAAAATCGATAAAATTGCAGTGTACAGTTGTTGTTTATGGCCAACTGCAACAATTGATAATAAGTCTGTGGGGCAACAGTGTCTAATGTGCGCTTTGTGCACACTCAGAGAAAAACGACGCTAGTATCAATCAAATCAATTGAAGATTCAAATTTCATATGCTTAGCTGCCTTACTCTTAATTCGAACACTCGTATTCTTGTAATAAGAAATTTAGTGCTTAAATCAAGCTTAACTGAGGCTGCAATTCTAGCCAAAATTGTCAGTGTTACGAAAGATTCGAACCTTTATCTCACTCTTAGATCCGATTCCACACAAGTTTTAAACCTTGGTTCGCTCTATTTTGTAATTTTAAACTAAATTTTTAAGTTTATTTTAATTTAGTATATTTTTTTTGGGAATTGTTTAAGTTTTGAATATTTGCCATCCTAAAATAGCATAAAGTCTAGAAACACAAAAATGATTCCAACAATATTTTTAAATATCAAACAAAAACAGAAAGGATAAGGGCTCAGTTTATAGAAAAAATTAAATTTGCATTTTCGCTAAGTGTATTCGCAGTGATAAAATCGCAACTGCATTGCCCCGTTTTGGAAAAACTTTGGCAACAAAACTCAATTGACTTTTGCTGCTTGCAAAGTTTGTTAACATTTGCATTTTGCATTTGGCCAAATTGCGAGTGAATTCTAATTGAAAAGAAAGGCGCGCGCTTAGAGGGTTACAAGTTACTTCTGTTTCTTGTTTCTGTTTGTTTTTTTTTTTTCTTATATGCCACAGCAGGGCAGGCAAGTGCGCAGTCATTGTGGCATCGAGTATACGTACCATGTGCCCCGACAATTGTTGATAATCAATTTCGCAAGTCTGTGCGGCAGTTGACATGAAAAACCTACTCTGTGGAATTTTTGCTGTGCAACGGCGGCCCAAACAAATCATTTGTGCCACTAATTTGGGGCTGCTTGTTGTTTTTTTTTTCTTTCCTTCTTTTTGGGGGGCCTGCAGCCGCGTGGCGCCTCGCGCTCAGTTGTGACTTTGCACGTGCGAAGGCCACGACGCGGCAGCAGCCTCAACTAACTGACTTAATATATAGTTTTAAGTGCTGCGTAGGGTTTGTAGTGCAATTTGATCGATTTAAGGCAAAACTTTTTGGCCTCTGCCCAAAGTTAATTACCAGGTAGTGCCGAGAACCAGTTCCAAAAACTAAAACTAAAACTAAAATCAAAATCAAAGCCTGAACCCCAACACATTGAAATGAGTGAAACCGATGCGGTGAGTCTTAACACTTTATTGGCCTTATTTGCATTTGCTTTCTGTACTTATCATAAAAATGTACTCAATTCTTAAGAACTGCACGCCAAAAGCACCAAAAACGCAAATCAAATTTATGCATAGATAACAAATGAAGAGGCAATTTGTGCTGGTCTTGTATCGTTTTTACGAAGAGCCCTGTTCCTAGCTTAAAAATCGCCACAATTTCGTAGCCGTTTATTAACTTCTTTTTAATACTAACATCCTATTCCATTGAGATGGGTTCATACATTATGCACAATAGTTTAGCTTGGCATTAAATAGACTTTGACTCCAAATAGAAAAAATTTAAAAATGCGATTTATACAAGAGACATTGAAGACACTCTCCAAATTGTTATAGATGCAATATTTTTGTTCGTTTGAAGTATTTTTCATACTTTTTTCGAAATCCAACACCATGTATTTAATAAAGTATTATTAGACAAAACTATTAACAAAGTTATGTGGCAAGTGGATGCTCTATAATAAAGTAAATCTTCTTAGGCTAAACTTAATTACTTTGGACGTGAATTTGCTTAAGTTTCTTTATTTATGAACATATATACTATTATCATATACTATATATATGTATGGCAAATATATATTACATATTTAAATATATGCTAGAAAATATGTTATTGTTTCTTGAAAATATTTGTAATAGTTTTAAGTTTATTCAAAGAATAAATATTTTATATATGTATACATATATAAATTTATGGATTTTGACACTGTTTCAAAGTTCAATATTATTTTTTGATTAATTTTAAATATGTTTTAAAATTAAGCTAAATTCGATATTTGGAGCTGCTTTCAATGTATGCGATTATTCTTCGTTCTAAGTTGAATTTGAGGCGATTTCAAAATTGGGAATCCGACATACGTGATTAATAATATTTCTACACATTATTGTATTGACCTTGGGAATCGGTTTGTAGCATGCCACCAGGCCAGACAGGTCGCAACAATTTCTGTGGCAACCAAATATGCGAAAGAACCCTTTGGAAAACCAAACAAAATCAAACAACAATTTGGCCAATGGCGCATTGGGGCTTCATTTTTATTTGGCTGGGCTGGCTTGGTAATTCGCCTGGTCTTAGAATTGTCGAACTTTTGTTGAATCAATAAGCGACAGGGCAAACGATTTGGGTCACATTCCAAGCAGCGAACGGAATTCATGACAAATTTGCCTAATGGTAACCCAAAACTCCCTCCAAAAATAAGCCGAAATACCAAAACAATAAACTGTAAACAAATGCAAAGAAGCCATCAAAATTGAGAGCTCCACTCGATAACCGACAATATATATTGAAATACGTACACCCACACCCATACCCAAGCACACCCGCAACCACCCACGACCACCCACTCACTGGCTTACCGTACATGCAGGCACGTATGCAAATGATGTGTTGCTGGCTTTCTGCTGCCCCACCTCCTTCGGGCTGGGGCTGAGCGGCAGCCAGGTATCGGATTACCCGACACTTGCACATTTCTGCACCGACACCGCAGGCGTTAGGTTCAGGCTCAGGTCGCACCGCTTTTTTCGAAAGTCTGCGGAATGTACAGCACAAACGCGTCCAACCAGCCGGAGCGCTCCAATTCCCAAGCAGCTCCAACTACAAGTTACTTGAGTCGCGAGGTACGCACTGCAGCCGAGCACACAGAGCCTGTCAATCTGACTCAGCAGCAGCTGCCCGTCACGGACTATGTCCAACGCTCCTATGTGGAGCAGCGTGCACTTCCCACTTCCGACTATTCCGCGCGCTCCCAGCTAGAACAGTCCAATCTCAGCACAGAACGCTTCATGCAGCAGCGGGCGCCGCCGCCTAATCCAGAGTATAACAGACCCCGAGCCAGCTTGGAGCGCACCGATTACACCGCTAAAGAACGCACCAGCACTGAAACCAACAACAACAGCAACAATTACAACGATTATGTGCTCCAGGAGCGTTCCAATCCCAACTATGTTTTGCCATCGCAGATGCGTCCAGCTGCGGGGCCACCACAGCACCGTCCGCCCTTTGCGGGCGCACGTCCCATGGTGGGCGTGGGGCCACGTCCACCGCTGCCGCCCAATATGGCAGCCAGGCCCATGCCACCGCCGCTGCGCCCAACCGACAGCAAGAGCAACTTGCTCATGGGCCCGCCACCACCAGCCATGCGGCCGGGCATGCCGCCCGCACGTATGCCCAACCAGGGCGGACCACTTAGCCCACCAGGGCAGGGCGCGCCCAGGCCTCAAGGCGGATTTCCCTGGTCGGCGGGAGGCATGCCGCCGCCACCGGGCGCACGTCCGCCACAGAACATGTCTCGACCGCCGCCGCCCACATTTGCGCGTCCCATGCCAGGGCAGCCGCTGCAGGCGCCTTTCCGTCCGCCGCTCTACAACCAGCAGCAGCAGCAGCAGCACCAGCAGCAGCAATTGCAACAGCTGCAGCAGCAACAACAATTGCAGCAGCCGCAGCAACAGCAGCATCAGCCACGCCCACCCTCAGCCAGCAGTGTGCACAATGAGGATGACGATGACGTCATCATGGGTCAAGCCTTAACCCCGCTCAAGAGCTACAGCATGAAGGCTGATCCCATGGGCTCCCCACTGCTAGAGGAAACAGAGCCCCCATTTGAAGCCACATCGCCAACAGATGCATTGCCCAAGTCACAGGGCGGTTACAGTAAGCACTAGTGGGCGTGTCCATTAATAAAGCCATTTCCCAAACACAAACACAAACACAAAAAAAATCTTGAGTGGAAGCTCGAAGGTGAAGCATAATTAATTCGATTCCCATTATATATTTGCAGAGGGTGACAATGACAGCGGCGTGGATGAATCGACTCAGGAGAAGGTGAGTTTCCGTTCGATACAAAAAACCAATCAAAAAACGGGTTATTGTTGGATAGTTAAATGTCTGGTGGCTCGTGGAGTTCATCTATTTTTGGTGCGTTGCTCTTAATTGAGAGGAAATTAGCTGACTGCAAATTAATTTAATTCAGTTGACCGCCGAACTGCGTCGCCCACTGCGTCTGCAGCTAGTTATACTCTTGCCAAGGGTATAACAAAAATATCGCGAAATGTGCAAGAAAAAAATAAATATATATTCGTGATCAGTAGAAACAGCCGAGTCGATATTTTCAGAATTGATAACAATTATTCAGGCGATTTTTAAGAAAACTTGATGAGCAAAGTATTTGTCCAATTCGACTGGATCGTATCACTATATAGTATAGTTGCAGTAAAACTGATCATGATCTCAACTAACCTCGGCATTTAGTAGTAGATACATATACATATATACATGAGTTAAGTTCTTATGCGAAAAATATTTTTTTCCTTCAAGATCTCTTAGCCAACGTGACCATGATTTAATTATATGAGCAATATCTTATTTATCAAACTGTAAATCTGTTTGAGCGTGCAAACATGTTCTAATCTACTTAAATTGAATCAAAATCCTTTTATTCAAGGGTATACAATCTTCGATAAGCCGTAGGCAACTATTTTTCTATTGTTCTTCATTTCGTTATGTTTTGCTGTGTTCACAAATCATAAATATCTGTAAATGGCAGCCGATTGCCGCCTTAACAGCGACCTCTCCACGCTCCATTAGACAGCGCCAGTTGCTGCTCCAGAGCTCTCGTTCCTCCTCATAGCTCAGAGTTCGCGGTTCGTGTGCAGACGCCAAAGTTCAGACAAAGTTGTGGCTTTACAGACGTCAGTTGGCGCAACGGAATAACCCAAAAGATACCTCAATTTGCATATATATCTATGTCTATATAGATATATACATACATATATATATACATATATATATATAAATATATGTGTGCGTGCATTATCGTCTTGTGACTAGGTCCAGAACTTTACAGGTGCGCAGTGTCGAAATCAACAAAACTTAATACAGTCAAACCACAGTAAAGCGAACGTAACTAAATTGTGTGCTGCTGATATACAAAAGGGTATTCAATCGTCTGCCTTTTTATCATTGTTTATACAAGTCTCCCGATTGCCCACAAATCAGAAGTTGTCTAAAAAAAAAACAGCTTGTTTTGCGTTAGAACTTTGATCTATGACACAGACATTTATTAGTGCCCATGCGCACCCCTTTAGGTTCGTTGTAGCCAAATACGACTGTACAGCAAATTGCCAAATGTAATGCGATTTACAAGCCAAGGTGGCCCGTCGCCAGATAAGTGCTGCCTGAGGCAAACACGAAACAGTTTGGGACTGGGCTTTGGCACAACATTTTTTATTTTCGGGGCGCCATGAGCTCTATAAATATCTGGGAAATAAATATCCATTCCATTCATATGCAAAGCGACACGAAGTTCGGAGGCCGTGACAATCGATAAAACAATGCATAAACTATGTGAATCCTTCGTGTCGGCCAAGTAGACGCACCTGGCACCAGACCAGTCAGATGGTCGGCTCAATGGAGACTCAGAGTCATAAATGGCATAGCGTTGACAACAGCGCTGCATATAACTATAATTATTGGCAGTCGTAAATTCTGAAATTAAAGCCTAACAATATGCATTTGATTGTAATGGCAGATGCGAGCTATCTGATTGTAAAGGCCAGACCAATTAGTTGACAATTTTTTATTCATTCTATTTTTGATTTTACCTAGGATCGCAACGGACCGCATTCGCCCAGCTCGCCGGTCAAGACGCCCACATCAAGCTCATCGAAGCCAGACAAGTCGGGCATATCGCGCCCTCCGAGTGCCACGCCCTCAAATAAATCAGCATCCAAGTCGCGCAGCGCCTCCAAGAATCGTTTGCTGCTAAAGACACCCGAGCCTGAGCCGGCCAAGAAAGGTGAATACCCTACTGATCTCAAATAAAATCCTCTGTATCTAATCCTCTTATTCTCAAATCCTTTGCCCTGTCAGTTCCAATGAACAAGGTACAGGTGGGACATGCCCCTTCGCCCAATCTGAAGGCGGTACGCTCCAAAATTGGTTCGCTGGACAATGCTACCTATAAGCCCGGCGGCGGTCATGTTAAAATTGAGTCCAAGAAAATTGAGATTAAGGCAGCGCCACGCATCGAGGCCAAGAATGACAAGTATATGCCCAAGGGTGGCGAAAAGAAGGTAAGTCTACGCCTGAGTTGAGGGTTTGGTTCTGTCTACAGACATGACAATCTGGCAACATAAATTAAAGATACCCTGTACCCAATGCGCAGACATGGGTATACCGAAGTCTTACAAATGACAAATAGCATTGAAATATTATTGATCAGCATTAACAGCAGAGGAAATCTAATTGTTCGTCTGTCTGACTGTCCGTTCGTATGAATTCAGTTACTTTAAGAGCCAGAGACTTCAAACTTGCAATGAAGTTTCTCATAAATAATCATTGCATACATAGTTCAATTTAAACACAAATTTAAATTACATCTTTCGGCCCAAATAAACATACAACAACTTTTCAAATAAATTCAGCAAGACTCAGCTACGCACAGGGTATCTACTAGTCAGGCCATCTCGACTAGCGCACTCTTAGCTTGGTTTTTAGTTTTTCAATTTTGAGAATTACTTATTTATATGAAACCAAAGAAAACGTAAAGTATATGATAGAAAATCAATTTCACGGTCGATTTGCGATTCAAGATATAGTCTGTATATATAATTGTATGTATGTATATGCATACACGTATTTAGGCACACATGTATTTTCCATGCATTCTTTTGTATCTTGTGTCGGTTTTGCTGTAGGAAATGCAATTACAGATACGCCGCGGCACTAAGCAGCATTATTTGATAGCCTTATGTAGCACATACCAAATCAAACTGAAACTAAACCTCTATCAATAACTTGAATTTGTAGCTGGGTGTGTTCTCTGATATTGAAAAATAAGAGCTAAAAAATAACTGAAAAAATAACTTATGCGCAGCTTTGCTTAATACCGTTCCTGATCCTCATGGCAATCAGTCCGGAACTATTTGCCTATACACCTTTGGCATTATAAGACAGATTGGATCAACACACGCCGACCCAATATATGTATATGTTCAGCTAGCGATGACAGAAACGTGATATCGATAGACGATAGATTAACAGGGTTGCTTTTACTTGCCATTGTGAATATCAAGTATTTGTCGAAAAACCCCCAAAAATGCAAATAGCTAAATAAGCTTTCTAAAGCCCGTCATTTGCAAATCTTAGCAGTTTTAAGTTGTCGACCTCTGAAAATAGCCGTATTTAGCTCAAAAATAGCTGAACCGGCAACACTGGTATCAGTTGCACACACATATTTGACTTTTAATTGTTTTGTATCTATTTGCAAACCACTAAACCACCAAACCACGCCCACATTTAAACACCACAAAATGCAAAAAAAAACCCCAAAAACCAATTTGTAGATAGTAACAACAAAGTTGCAGTGGAATGCAAAATCGAAAATTGGTTCGCTGGAGAATGCCGCCCATAAGCCCGGCGGCGGCGATAAAAAGATCGAGTCCCTCAAAATGGACTTCAAGGACAAGGCCAAGCCGAAGGTCGGCTCCAAGGACAATGTGAAGCATCAGCCCGGCGGCGGCGATATCAAGGTAAGCTTCAAGCCAAAACTTTTAGCGGATATCTGAATTGTGAATTTTAGCCCGGCGACATACGAGTACCGTTTCTTTTATCTCTGATTTATCTTTATAATTTTTACTCTCCTGAGCAGTAAGGAAGTTTTTTTTTCTTGTTTTTTGTGGTTGATGTTCCACTTTGATCTTAACTTTAACTGGCATGGGCATGGGCATGTGCCGTTCCAGCTGCGGCTCAACTGCATGTTTATGCAAAATACACTTTTAGTTCTTTTACGGCATGCTCTCAGCTTAATTATAAGGTGTTTGACCGAACCTAACACTTACACATCCATTCAAAAATTTGCGAAAAAAAAAAGAAACAAACTCAATGCAAATTTACAGAGCTATTCGTACAAGTTCCCTAACAACGTTGTCTATGGCGAGGGCTCCAAAATAGTCTGCCATCGTCGAATGCTGAATAATACGCGTCTGGATGAGAATTTATATAACGCCGACGATTAGTTTGGGGTAGTTGGGTACGTAAAGCTAAAGCTAAAGCTCAAGTCGCTGCACTTTAAATCGGTGGTAATACAATATCAGCATCTAACTAACCCCATTCGGTTCCATTTTAGCTAATGTTTTGGCTGAACTAGTAGCCTAGCATTGTTAATAGCTGTTACAGTAAGTTAAAGAGTTCCCCTTGTACACTCAGAGAAAAACGTGGTAGTATTATCGTTGAGTATTACCGAAATTCACTTTAAACCGATTTGGCCTGGAGAAATCTTAAATTCTTTGAATACTTTAAAAATAAACCCGAAATTAAATTTAAGCGTAAATAATGTCAAGAGAAATATATATGTATATACTAGCGGGTATTACCCGGCCTTGCCCGTGGCAATTTGAGCGTGAAACGTCACCCTCCACCCTCTGAACGCCATTTCCACCAAAGAGGCATATATTTTCCAAAAAGTGGGGAAACACCCCTCAAAATTTTCCACTTAACAAGTTCGCTCTTAGTAATCTGTACAGAGTGCGTGATGTTTTCTCTGAGTGTACCCATATTAACATGTATATTAGTCAATCTATGGGAACGATTTAACTTGTACTAGAAATTGTATAATTTTCTAATTGATTGACCATAATTAAACAAATATTTGGATTATATACTTTGCTTTAACCATAAAAATATGTGCCTTTAACAAATGATCACAAACATAAAAGGATAACAACACAAAGAATGTAAGTAGTTTCAATAAATTGTCTGTGCCAAATTAATTTGTATATGTTTAATGTGCACTTCTGTACAAAATATGCTCGTTGTCTATAAACAATTTTCCTTATTTGGTTTTTTTGGGACACATAATCTCACTTTTTGAAGAACCGTGTCAAAAGTAAAACTTTAATCACCCCAGTAGAAATGTAGTCTTGTAATTTCATGCATATGTTTTCTCCACATTTTCAGTTTTCAGTAAATGTTTCTGTGTTGTTTGCGCTGTATAAAGAAAAATTCTAAATTGCAGTTATATCAACGATTGGCATTACGATCCGCTGTCGTGTGTTCATAATACACGAAATTCCTTACCAAAAATATACATAAATAAATAAAAATATATACAGAAATATACGTATATAGTTGAGAGTTGCTAATCAATTTCTGTGCGTTGCCGGTGCTGCTACAATTTCAGATACAATCGCAAAAAATAGAAATTAAGGCACAAAGCAAAGTTGGCTCGATGGATAATGTTAAGCACAAGCCCGGTGGCGGTGAGAAGAAGATTTTCGATGATAAGGATTATTTGAAAAATGTTGAACACTCTGTTGCACTGACAACACCACCAACACAGGTAAACAACAAACGAAATAGTGTCGAAAGCATTTTTCGTAGAACATTTTTAATCTGATTTATTCAATTTGTATTCGCATTTGATTTCATTACGAAACGCCCAAATCTCCAATCGATTCATACATCAATCAATTCATATACATCATCTGTACATATACAAATGACATCCCATTTTGTGTTTAGCTCAAGAAATTCATTTTTTAATCGTAATTATAATTGCAATTGTAATCGCGTTGGCATTTGTTGTTTTCATTTATTAACGTGTACTCTATATGGCATATGATCAAGTAATATCTGAGAGCACCGCACCCAAAAAAAAAAAAACAAATAAAAAAACAAAAAAACAGCACCCACAATAGCTTACGAACCACCGAGAAAATTAATAAACAGCTCTTGCTAACTTTTCCTATAAATTAAACCCATAACAATTCATACCGCTGACTGAAGGCAAAGCAGATAACATCTGAATAGCTCCAAAATTTATGTACTATAATACCAAAATGTATTTTATGGCACTATCAAAACACATACACATTTTATAGCGGGTGTTATTTATTATTTTCATTGTGAATACTTTCAAGTTTTTTGTTATTTTATTTTACTTTACATTTTAAAATGAATTTCTTACAAACTCAAACTGAGATGCATTGGCAAAAACAAAAATTGAATATCGAATAGAAAATTAATCTATAATTAAAAAAAAAAAGCGCGCTTCATATTCATACTAAGCATATAAGATCTCGTACTCGAAGGCGTGTTTAACATTTTACACACATTCACTTCTCTATCTTTCTCTCTTTCTCGCCCTCTCGCTCTCGCTCTCGCCCTCAATATATATAATATCGCGTAACGATCCATCTGGAACTCGTAGTTTGCGACGCAGGGTCGCTTGGTTGCCACCATACACCTAGAATTCGGTCTTTGTAACTCAGACTGTGTGTGTAACGATATATTTGATTCGCTTTTTAAGTGAAATTCCTAAACACGAAGACATGAAAATCAAAAAACTAAAACCATCAATAACAAACCAAAAAAAAAAAAAAAAAAGAACATTAAAATATAATTAGCTTTACTTAACGTTTGATATGAGGTTTAAAACTGAAGAAGCAAAAGTATATACAACATCTCAAATTTTGTTTTTTCAAAAGGAAAAACATTTAAAGCAAAATATCTCAAATGAGTTTGCAAGAGTTTCTATTTTCAATTATTTTAAAGAAGAACAAAATAAAACAACAAGTTTGTTAATTTCGGCTAGCTGAAATTTGTTTATACCCTTTCCAATGTTAAGCCCCTTGGAAAATGTATGAATCTCGTAACATTCGTAACAAGAGATGTTCGCCAAACTTTTGTTAATTCCTTTAGTATTTAAGTGAAAGCAACACGCCAATCGAGTATTATTTATGGCAAAAGTCAATACTTTTATACTACATAGATTAGTACAAATTTTTAAAAGATATTGGTGTGTACACGAAATATAATACAGTTACTGAACAATAGCAATAGAAATGCTCAATCCAATATATATATAAATATATATATATATGTATATATACATATATATATATCTGTATATGTATAATCTGATGATAGTGAAAGTCTGTCCAGCATTTAAAATCATGAAAAGTGCAAAATGCTTTTGCTCTCGCCCTCATTTCATACACGAACCTATGTAATACGAATTTAATTGGGTTTGGCTTGAACTCATCTACATAAGAATTAACCAATTTAAGTTATTTTTTTTTAGTTCATTTTTATTTCATTTGAATACTAAATATTTATTTATTTCTATTTGAATTTATTATAGGAATATATATATACATTTTATTAGTCATAGTCATACGAAAACTCTTAACCAAGTGCATTAAATTCGAAACAGAAAAGAACCGTATACTCGTACTATACTAATGTGACGTCCATTAAACCGACTTCTAGTTATGAAACGATGCGATTTTATGCCATATTTTCGTATAACGCTCACGATTAAAGTCCTGTAAGTTTTTGCGTGCGAGTTGAAAACTCTTGTGTGCATTGCGTATCTTTTAACAGTGCTGTGATAGATTAACCGAACCGAACCGTACCATACCATACCGAACCGAACCGAACCGTACCGTACCGTACCAATAACTGATTTGATCAAAAAGACAATATAAAGACAATTTAGTGTTTATATTGTCTTTGATCAACCCAACGCCCATATATGGTGTCCCGGTTTCATATGGAAAATTGTGCTTGCTGTGCTCAGTTTGCTTACCGTTTTGTTTGATGCCCTTTAATTTGTCATTGTTTTGCCTGAGTTGATTTTTAATTAAATGTTTTATGTTTGCCATTTGATTATTTAAACGATATTATATTTTTATCTTGAACGCAGAGTCCACAACCATCCATGACGGCTTCAACAAGCGGCGCTGATGAAAATTTAAATCAACAAAGTTAAATCCAGTCCAAATATGCATGTTGAGCTGAAGTTTTACTTTCGTTTGATGCAAATTTGCAAATTACATAAATTGCAAAAGAAGAAAAAAACTAAATTGAAAATAACAAATAAAAAAAAAAGAATTTTGAACAAAGCTTATTTGAAAAATGTAATCTTAAGCAAAAGTTACACAAATTGAAATATATGCAATAATTACCACACAATACGAGTATTTACTCAAAATTAAATTGTGCAAGCACACAACACACACTCCGTTACAAAAATAAAATAAAATAAATTATATGATTAGTTGATCTATGCACTATTTATCAATCAGATACCAAGGCAAATGCATAAACTATATAAATCTTTATATACAAACAATAAGCAAATTTCATATACTACAACAAACATATATATTGAAAAAAATAATTAAAATAAAAAAGAAAGTATCTAAAGTAATAAGAAATTATACAAAGCATAAACAGTTAGTTATTTGCATATATATATATATATATATATCAACTGTGTGCTTTACGTGTAGTTAAATGTGTTGAAAAATAAAATGAAAAGTGAAACATGAAAACTATCAGATACAAGTTCGCAATTCATATACAAATTTAGATACTTTTACTTTTTGCAAAAACCGCAACCGATTCGAGTACCACAATTTAAGCATACATATTATATGATATATATTTTATAATTTGTACGAGTAAACATAATAATTAGACAAATGCATCATTCTCACAATTTATTTACACCACTCTCCTTTGTTACAAAAATGTAAGAACAAAAAAAAAAAACAAAAAAAAAGAGAATTTCAAGCGTAATAAAACAAATCTTTTTTCATTTACCAAATATAAATTACTTGGCGTTAAGTGCACTTAGTAACTCTCAATTCTGACAGCCAATTTGGATATATATTTATATATATGTGTAAGCGTAACTATTTGGTAGCAAGCAAAGCCACGTCCACGCCGCAAGCGTATCAAATGCTACACACACACACACACAAGCGCACATATATCAACCACATTTGGATGCATTGGTAAACAGAGAAGCGAACAAATTTTGACCTAGCCCAAAAAAGTAAATTGTAAGTTTCTATCTGAAGTTAGTTTTGAAATTTGAATTTACGTTATTTCTAACGATCAGTTACATTTTTTCTTTTGTGCTGGCATTTTACTACAATAACGGTCTTTTTCGCTCGTCCTCACAGTATTGGAAAGCGCCGCGCATACAACGTGCCACAACACTGACCTCATCCATGTCCTTGCCAGCGGAATGCCTAGTGCTATCCGTTTCGATGCCCTCACTGAACTCCGAGCCCAAACGCCCCAAGAGTGCGGGCGCCAAAAAGAAACCCGGCCAGGCTGTACATCCCAAGCCCTTCCGTTTGTATTGAGCCACGCGCCGCCACCAACACCACGCTGCACCATAATCGTTGCACCGATAGATCTCCTCTATATATATTTACGATATGGAATTGTTAACAAGTTGAAATCGTGGCACGCGGCACTTGAACCCAAAACTAGATTGTTATTTGTTTACGACAAATTGAAGAAACGTGGCATTTAAATAAATAAAAGAAATTTTAATAACTAGGCAATGTTGAGCACACAAATCGAACAGTTTTTTTCTGATTTTATTATAATTACAGCATTGTATATATATATATATACTTAACGATAACTCGTTAGTAGATAATCAGTTACGGCTGTTGCGTACAAAGACGCTCGCCATTCGTCGTTTTAAATTACATTTACATGAGTTTTCGTTAGATTTGTTCTCTTCATAAATATAATCGATATAAAAAATTGTTGTTCGAATTGCTAATCGAGTTGTTTACAAAATTTTGTGCTTGTGTTTTTGTTTTTGTTTATTTTTTTTTTTTTTTTTTTGATTCGAGTCAAGTCACATTTAAATGCAGTTTTGCCATGCCATTTCCATATCCGTTTTCCATATACACTTTTCGCTATACTTAAGCCGTAAAAGTTTTTTTTTACATTTCAATATTAAAGTTAGGGACAATAAATAAGTTATTATAAAATAAGAAACAACAGTTGTTACAATTTGAAAAGACAATTTCAAATGAGCGTCAGTTAATTGAGATTATTACAAGTAATTTGAAAAAAAGTCTTAGCTAATGTATAAACGCGTTTTATTTAATTATATTTGTTTTTTTTTGTTTTCTCTAAGAGCTCATCGTCAAGTGTTTTGGCTATTGTTGAAAATTAGGAAACGCCTGGGCTACATTATAATTATAATACATTTAATAAACAAATTAGGAATTGCTTAGATATTGTTCTCTATACTTTAGCACTGATATGCGAAACCAATGTTTCGTTGGTTTCTGGTTTTTTCTTTTAGTTATTTGCTGCTGCTCTTGATTAAAATTAGTACAATACATTCGATTCAATTGACTAGATTTCAATATGGGTGTAGCTGCTTTTGAATTATGGTTTAAGTGCTGCTGCTTTTTTTATGTTAATTACTTTTAGTTTTCTAATGGGAGGGAGTCGTATTGTGTTTTCTTTTGTGCCATGCGGTTCTCAGTGAATTATGCAAATAATATTTAAACTTATACATATTCAAAATTACAGAGTAAAAAAATGATAATGCTCAATGAATCAAGTGCGCAAGTTGTGATTTGTTGTTGATTTGTTCACGCTTAGGTAGAGATACGTAAGGGCGTTCCATTTTATCTGTGTGTTTGTTCTCTCTGCTGGTTCTGAGTATTCTCTGATGCCGATTTCCGCTGCTTATTTACATAACTAAACACTTTCGCTGGCGTCGCTTTAACGGCTCCGGCTTCAGCACCGCGCGCACCGCCTCCTCGAACACCTAAACAAATAGAGAATCGGATTGAAATAAAATTGTGTAGCCGTTGCCTTGGTGTGTCACTTACTTGCTTGAGTCCGCGCTGTGTCAGGGCGGAGCACTCCATGTATTTCACAGCGCGTATTTTGTTCGCAAGCTTCTGGCCTTGTTCGCGCTTAAGCGGCGTCAACCCCTGCTCGGCCAGGCCGCTCAATGTCTCGCGATCGTCACGCAAATCGATTTTGGTGCCTGAAAGCAAGAGGAAGACACCGCAAAGTCATGCCACACCTGAGAGCTAAAATCGCATCCACACACTTACCCACTAATATGATGGGCGCGTCTGGGCAATGATGCTTGATCTCTGGATACCATTTGGAGGTGACATTTTCGAACGATGAGGGGCTCGCAACGCTGTAGCATATCAGGAAGACATCTGTCTGTGGATAGGAGAGCGGCCTCAACCGATCATAGTCCTCTTGACCGGCTGTATCCCATAGGCCGAGTGACACTTGTATTGTATCCACTTGCATGGGTGCGGAGTAGTTATCGAAGCTGTCCGGAAATGAAGGGATTGCATACAAATATGATTAGAGAAGATCAACGAGTATATGTACAGAGTTGGAAAACACTTACACTGTAGGCACATATTCACCGGGAAAACTGTCTGTTGTGTAGGAGATTAGCATGCAAGTCTTTCCGACGGTACCGTCACCAACGACGACACATTTTATGGGTCTTCCGGTTGACATCGTCGAGTCGTGACTGTATTTGCTGAATGAGCGAAATGTGAATGTGAGTGTGCTTTTCGTCAGAATATCTTGTTTTGAATGAATGCGTGCGCATTTAATTCAATTAATTAAGCTATACTTGAGGCAATAAACTCTATACCCAACTCTCTACATCTTATCTGACGGCGCAATGATATGTATGTATGTAAGTAAATATATAAATATATACATATATCTGAACAAACGAACACACACTGACAATTTAATTACTTTTAGTGCCACGGCGAGTGTACACTTATATACATATATTTATATATACGATCAAAGGCTGGCATCAAAAGGTGTGTCCCAGCCGCAAACATAATAAAACGAAAGTTTTATATACACTTCAGGGCATTTTCTTTGTTTTTTGCAAATAATATTTACGAAAATAGATCATGATGCGGTAAAGACTGCGACACACATAGAGAAATTGCGGAACACCAATATCTAGATACCCTTACTTATTGAAAAATATCTAAAAGAAAACTGAGAAAACCATAAATCCATATTTATTCGGAAGCCTGTCAGATGTACATATGATATATTGCACAGATCTGGTCGCTTCAGGCATATTTTATATATTATATAATAAACAACAAAATAAATAGGTATATATCTATATGAAAATATTACTGGGTTGAAATGAAATAGTATCTCAGAAAATATGGTGCCAACTGTATGTGCGTAGAGAGTGTAGTAATAATTTTAAGCCTGCAGAATTTGCTAGAAATTGATTTAAGCTATCAATTGATCATGAATACACATATGTACATATAGTATGTACATACATCATTATATACACTATTTTCAACTTAGGGATGCCTCCTTCAATGTGTTACAGATTTCATCACAAAATTAAATTACTCTCTCTCGTACTCTCACTCTCTTTCTCTCTCTACGCACACACACGCGCGCACACACAACAGCAAAATGGCAATAGTGTCGTCGACAAGAGCCCTCGGGGGCGCCAATGGAGCAGTGCGTCTGAATGGGCGTCGAGGCAAACTGGAGGGGCGGCAACAGACGAATGCGCCCAAATGTTGGACGGACGCGCATTGTTAAAAATAGACACAATTAAGTACTAATAATGCAGGCGGTGGCAGCGCTTGCGACCCCGCCACAGACAAGCGGCTGGGCTTTAACCGTAATTTGTAATGCCAATTCAATTACAGTTTAAGTGAAAAAGCAGCGGACATATCATTGCAGGCACATGCAATGCAACTGCAGAGCAGGGCGCGCTGATCTCTCCCTCTCTCTTATTGTTATGGTCGAGCGCTGCTGCAGCGCTGGACATTCGTCACTTTCGCTCTGTTGTTGTTTTGCTCTCAGCGGGCGCCGCAACCGCAGGCCGCTGCAAGCAGCTGCGGCACGTTCACATTTTGCGTGCAGTTTAGCTTATATTGATATACACAAGCAAATGTATATGTATGTATATAACCAGGTTAATACCGTTTCTTAACTATCCTTTGTCTGCGGCGGCAGATTGGAATCGTGTATTGTATTCGAGCTGTTTTGTACTATGCTTATATCACTGGTATTTGTATTTGTATGCAGCACACACTTATGCACATGTAATGCGTTGGTAAACACGCATACACACACTAACGTTTCAACTAACTTTAACACTATTTTATTATTATTTTTATAAATTAATAATTATTTAAGTGGCAGCGCAGCGTTTGTATTTTCTTTAATTCTGCTTTTTTGTTGTACACCAACACTCACGCACACACGCGCACACATACACGCCTTCTTTTGACAGCGTCGCTCAACTCTGACAAGCAGTGTTGCAATGCGTGTCAGCGAAATCATCGTTTTTAACGCTGCACAACACTCAGAGTTATTATGTTGGCTGAAATGAGTAAATTGTTTTTTGTCAGCCGTCTTAGCAGTTATAATAAACTAATTCAAGGCGCACTTGGTTCAAAATCGTGCAGAAAAAAATTTTGTCTGAGTGCTGCCAAATATTCGGATACGGGTCAAAGCGATGCACCAAGCGTGTTGGTC
Organism: Drosophila virilis; assembly: GCF_030788295.1. Lineage (NCBI taxonomy): Eukaryota > Metazoa > Arthropoda > Insecta > Diptera > Drosophilidae > Drosophila > Drosophila virilis. The sequence goes on from NC_091544.1 coordinate 25,888,757, forward strand.
GAAAAAGATGCCAACATAACATTGATTGGTATCAACAGAGAGCAACAGCGCAATTCAATTGATGCAGCCACCGCGGTGAAGCTAAGCGAGGCCATCAATCAATTTGAGGCGGATGACACGTCGCCTGTGGGAGTGCTATACGGCGTGGGCGGCTCTTTCTCGGCGGGCTATGATTTGAAAGAATTGGAAGCGGAGGCGCAACGCGGCAGTCTGAACTTTTTGCTGCGCCATGAGGGCTCGGTGGGTCCCACAAGGCGCCACCTACGCAAACCCATTATATGCGGTATCAGCGGTTTCTGTGTGGCCAGCGGGCTAGAGCTGGCACTACTCTGCGATCTTCGAGTCATGGAAGACACGGCTGTGTTAGGCTTCTTCAACCGCCGGTTGGGCGTGCCCATAAGCGATGGCGGCACCGTGCGTCTGGTTGCCGCGGTGGGCTACTCAAATGCTGTCGATATTATAGAGACGGGTCGGCGCGTGTACGCCACAGAGGCACTGCGCATTGGACTAGTCAATCGAATTGTGGCCACAGGCACAGCGCTGGGCCAGGCAGTCAACCTGGCATTTTCGATAGCCAAGTTTCCATTGGCCTCGCTGCAGCACGATCGTAATGCGACACTGGATAATGCCAATGTCTATGCGCGTCCAGGTTTTCATTCAGCCGTAAGCAACGAAATCATGAATGTGACTGCGGCCATGGTGACAGATATGCAGGAGGGCGTCAAGCGTTTCAAGACATGTAAATACATTTCATTATAAGACGTGCTTTTTTAATAAATCCTCTCTACGCAGCTGAAGTTAAAGGCCCCAAAACGGATGCCTGGCACATCAAGCAGAATTCTCTACCGGATTGGGAGAGAGCCGAAATCGAAATAGAGCAACAGCTAAAGGAGAAGAAATAACAAAATTGCAATATTCCACATCTCAAATGCATTTAGTGCAATAGCATGTAATATATGTAAATAAGAATGGTTTTTATTTGTTTATTTTTTGTTGCTGTTGTTTGTTTATTCACATATAATATATTTTATAAATTAGTTGCACACTTAAATCGTTTACGATTTGAGTTTTGAGTTTACTTCAATATTCACAACAATTACAATAACGAAATTTCCTTGAAATTAAGCCTAACTACAAAAAAGAGAATAAGAGAAAAAGCACAAAATTTGTTTCGTGTGTGTGTGTGTGTGTGTGTGTGCGGTTGTGTATATGTAAGAATGTTTGTTTCACAATAAGTTTATAATATATAAAAAATATGCTAGTATTAAGTACTCGTACACACATTTAATTTTTTTTAAATGTTAGGCCAAGCGAGCTCTTGTTAATTCTTTGTTTTTGATTCAAGCGATTTTTGCTGTTAATAAGTACATATATATATATATATGAATATATTTTTATCTTTAAATGGTTGTTACTTATGGCCTAAAAATTGTTAACGAAAGGAATTGTTATTATTGCACTTAAGTCGAGAAAAAACAAACGAAGCTCAATGCAAAAAAGGCTGCTGTTGTACAAACTAGTTTAAAAATCGACTGAAAAATCATTTTCATACAGTTACGCACATTTAAATGCGCACGCGTACGCACATTTTGTTGTTGTATTTTTCTTGTAATTCATCGTACATCATTAATGCTAAACATTTACAATCGTTTATTATACTTAAGCCAAAAAGTTTGTCATACAAATATTGCACAAAAAATGGATCGGACTGTGAGTTTTGCACACCAATATCAAATTGCTAAACCTTCAATCAAGTGGTGGTATGAGTTCATATATCGTTTCAGATATTATATATGGTATTCAGAAACCTAAAGACCACAATACAATAAGTACATATACATATTTACAAATGAAAAAGCCAAGGCGCGCCTTCTGTATAAAAAATATGCGTTATAAAGCAATTGCAATTTGCTGCGACATTAGCTGGCGGCGTGCTATAAGTACTATATAGTTATTTATATATATATATAGATATATGCTTCACGGTAATATAGCATTAGGCATATGCTTAATATCCAATTACTTGAGACGCTGTGTTACATTGGCCAGCGCCACGGCAAATGCCTGCAGCGCCGAGAAGGGATACTGAAAATCCAAGGTGTACGCATTGCCATCAATGCGTCCAAACTGCATCACCTGTAAGATATCAAGAGTTTTATATATATATTATCTAAATATGGTCACATACATAACGGTATATTGCGTATTCACTAAATGTGATCAAAAATAATCTTCGGCAGGCCGAATATAGCAGTTATTTATGGTTAGAGATTGATTTGGGTCCGCACCTGCTTGCCACGAAATTCAATTTGGAAATTCTTGGCCGACTCCTGGGTGACGCGTCCGCCAAAGTCCAGCTGATATACTTGGCTCATCTCGTTCCACATGGGCGCCTTGTTGTGCATCACGAATTCGCGACGCACTGGCGCCGTATTGGCGCAACTGGCACTGCCATTTGGCTCGATCTTGCCACGTTTAAGCTGCATATAGGAAAGCAGGTTATGTTTATGAATTGGATTCATTTACCAGCTGCAGAGCTCACCTTCTGGCGCAGCTGCGCCTTTTGGAATGTTTCCAGATCGCGATACTGTTTTCCATTGCCATTGCCATTGCCGGTGCTGCCCATTTCCTCGCCGGAGCCATTCGTAAGATTGCCCTCATCGTCGGAGCTCTCAATGATGCTCGGCTTCTTACGCTGACGGCGATTCAGGAGCGGCGAGTTGAGTATGTGGCGTATGGGCGAGTTGCTCTGTTGTCGCTTGTTCTTCTTGCTGGCCGCCGGCGAGGCGGGTGAGCTGCGCGGCAAACGCTGCGGCGTCGATGGCGGCGTCAATCGACCCTCATCCAGATCACGCAAGCGACTGATGATATTTTCGAGAGTGGTCAGGGCCTGAAATGCAAAGGAAAGTTGAACAGGATTTACAGTGCTAGAATTTTAGCCTAGAGTTTGAGCCGGCGATATTGATCGATATTTATCGATTTACAGTAAACGTCGTAAGTTATCGGAATTTTCAATAAGCTCAAACAGCGAGAGTTCGAATTCCAAAGCTGGCGTATATAGTTTTTATGGACACTGGGATAAACTGAAAACGCAGTTACGTATATTTTCGATATTTATCGATTCCAGTTATATAATGCGAGTTATCGATCTTTTAAATCAACGAACTGCGAAACAAAAACCTATACGCAAATATTGGTATATATATAGATCTCATAATCAAAAATGCCCTCATCTGCCTTGATACATACATTCGGACAACTCCTGCATACACTTCTGGTCACTAAATGGCTGCAGAGCATAACAAGAAAAAGATTAAACCGTTGCCCAGTTCTCACCTGCGTGTGCAGTGACACCGACGCTTTGGCCTCCACGGGCGTCGCCTCCACAGTGCCGCAGGCAACGCTGCCCGTTTCCGAATGCTGTCGCTCCAGTGTGCTGGCATTGCTGGCGCCTTGGGTCTGGCTTTGGCTGGGCGCCGGTTCCTTGCGTCGCCAGCGCACCTCGGACAGTTGCTTGACAAAGCTAAAGCTGTTTTCCTGCTTGCGTGCGAGCAGAGGCGTAGAGTTCTCCGTGCTGCTGCCCGCTGCCAGCTCCTTGCTGCGTCCATAGCCAAAGCGATGTTTGCGGGTGAAAAGCGGACTGTCCGTGAAGCTAGTGATGACGTCGAAACGTTTCTTGGGCGTCGGTTTGCTAGGGACCGCTACAGCAGCTGCCGGCGTTGGCTCCTTGGCGGGCTCCACAACGACCGTGGTGATCTCGTCCAGCGCCGCGCTGGCCGCTGGCTGACAGCGCTTGCAAATGCTAGCGGGATTCATGTTATTGCGACACTTGAAGCACAGCGTATTGGCCGCGCTGCTGCAGGCACTGCTATCGGAGATCTCCTGCAGCTTGCGCACCACCTGCTCGTGTTCCTTGCTGGACAGTTTCGTTTGCAGCGAGAGCAAATCGCAGGAGTCCAGGCTCTTCGATTTGCCCGTCTGCTGCAGCTTATGCCTGCGCGCATCTGCCTGCTGTTGTCGCTTGCGATTACGATTGCGCCGCTTATCCACCAGGATAAGACGCTTATTGGGCGCATCCTTGCGCAGCGCCGACAAAGCCTCATCCGAAGGCGTGATGGCCACCGAATCCAAATAGCCCACGCTGCAGCTGCGCGTTATGGAGTCGGGTAGCGCGGGTGCTATAGAAACGACAGTCGGAGTGCGTTTCATGCTGCCGCTTGTGGCAGCTGAGGAAGTGGCGGTGGCATTGCTGCTGCTGGTGGTGGGTGTTGGCGACTGTGTCTCCTCATCTATGTAGAGCATGTCGCGCCGCTTCGTTGTGGAGCTGGCAGGCGCTGAACACTTAATAGCCCGTGCGTCCATGCGCTCCAGATTGAGATTGAGATTGAGCGGCACCGGATTCACATGACTGTTGGCGGAGCGTACTGGCTCCGACATGAGCGCATTCTTCACCTGCACCACATTGTTGGCATAGTCGGCATTGCTCGAATAGGACATCAACGTGGTCTGGCCGGTGGCGGGCACAGCAGGTCGCTCGAATATGATGTCCGAGGGCGCCACCGCATTCTTGGGCGATTGTAGCGTCGGCACGGAGCCATCGCAGTAGAGCGGCGAGATGGCGTGCCGGGACTGGCAGCTGGAATTGGAGCTGGAACGACTGTAGCTGTTCTTGAAGCTGCTTATGGTCTTGGGGCGTGTGAGATTCTTGCTGCAGCTGGCTACAGGCGCGGCACAGGCAGCGTTGGCGGCACCGCCGGAGCAGCTGGCGGGCGCCTGATGCAGCAGCACGGTGGTGCAGGAGCTGCCGTTGGCATTGCCAGCCGCATCCTGAGATTCATTCGAGGAGTCATCGTCATAGCTCTCGGCACGTGCCAGCGGACTAAGACCCACCGAGGAGGTACTTCCACTGCCTCCATTCACAGTCAGCGTGTGCGTGTTCTTGTGGCGCGCCAGTATCCGATTCGGACGCGGCGACATGGGCGCTATCGGCGGTGCGGAGGCGCCGCCCTCGTTGAGGCGACGCAGTGGCATTATTGGTGGCTTCAGAGCTGCGATCGCTTCCTGAGTAGCGCTCGTTACGCTCACATGAGGCACTAGTGCATCCGTGTTGTGATTGTGATTATGATTGTAATTATGATGATGCTCCTCCTCGTCCTCGGAGAAGAGATTCGGATTGAAGCTGGGATCGGGCCCGGTCGGAAAATCATCGCGCAGCTCCGTTATGACCAGCGTCATTTGACGCGGCTGCAAATGCAGTAGGGACGTCTTATAAGTTACTTGGCCTAAATTGGCTGGGACGGTTTTGGCAAGTCCATGGATCTTGAATTTCGTGCCCCAAATATTGGAGGTCACCTCCACCAGCTTCACTTCCTGCTTGGAAAATATGTGAAAATTAACGCATGCCACTACAGCTTATCGGATTCTCTCTCTCTCTCTCTCTCTCTTTCTTTTTCTGTCTCTCTCTTACCTCGGGCAGTGTATCAACATAGGCCAGCTCATCGAGGCTATCAGGATCGTTACCCCCACTGCCACTGGCCGCACGATCTCCGTTCTGCTGACGCCGCTTGGCGCGCACGCGACGTTTCCTGGGTGTGCGAGGCGAACCAAAGCGGGAGCGCTCATCGAAATCACTGTCGGAGGAATCGGTGCGTCCACTGTTGCCCGTCGTGGTGGACTGACTGGAGCCGGAGCTGCTCTTGGCCTCGGCCGCATATTGGAAATACAGCGAGTTGTCTGAAAAGTGCAATTTGGCTTAGCATTAAGGTTAAGTGTGCTGCATGTGGTTTAGCATACCATTGACCTGTGGATCAAAGATGACAAATTCCGGGCGTATTTTGGAGGTGCGCTTGCCCTTAAGCAGCGGCACCAGGCCGCCCAGATATTCCAAGTAGAGCGTATAGCATGTGCCAGAACTAAGATTGGAGTCATCATCGTGCCGAATCATGGTGCAATGCAACCGCGTCGAGCACAGCGGCGGACGCGACACAAAATCACGCAGCGACTTCAGATCAGGTACACAGCACTGCAGCAGCAGGAATATGGATTAGGATTAACTGAAGACAATTGTAGGCTGATGAACTTACTCGTATGGTTTGAGCAAACAAATTGCCAATGAGCGACTTAATCCTAGAAGGCAACGGCAGCAGCGGCAACAGCATCTCGGAGCCAACGCTCGCCTGGATCTGCAGCCGGCAGAGCAGCTGCAGCGAGGCCACACGTCGCGAGACCCAAGCGATGTGCACCTGGGTGCCCGTGGCTATGAACAGACGCTTGTCGTTGTGCCCCCACGTGATGGCCGAAACGGTGGCGCTGCTGCAGGGTATGTGCGCCTGGTAAAGGCATGCGCCCGATTCCGTATAGAACTTCACCAGATTGTTATAGTAGCTGGGCGTGCCCAGATCCTCCAGTTTGCCATCCAGGCCCAGGCCAGCGCTATTGTTGCGCAGTGTGCCGGCGACGGCGAGCAGCTCTCGCGAGTTGCTCCATTCCATTACCATGCCCAGGGCGCCGTTAAGGCAGGTGTTGATATGTGCGGGTGAGACGTCGTCAAACGACTTTAACAAATAGATATATCCATTCTGGAAGCTGACCGCCAGCACAAAAGAGCGCTTGGCTAGAAAACGCGAGACGAAGGGGAAATGTGTAATTGATTCATTGACTGATAGATCCGCTCAACGAGTTGAATTTAGATGGTGAATTGAGCGAAAACTCTTGAAAAATCCGCCACGTATACCCTATATAGAACAGTTTCCTCTTACTCACCGGCATTTGTTACACCGGGCTCGGCTTCCTCGCCCTCCTCCATTTTAAATTTCTCGCAGGACCAGGCCATCGATGTGATGGGCACATCGTTGGAGAGCTGCACTTGCGACACCATCGCACCGTGCACATCCATGACAATCACCTGACCCTGGGTGGTGCCAAAGTAAACCTGCTGATCATCGGGCGTCCAAATGCCGCACGTAATGGTCGACTCCAGATTCAACATGGACGACCAATAGCGCTGGCCCGCGACAGAGCCGACCAGGACGAAGCCATCCTGATAGCAAATGAGCGCCATGCGACCATCGTGTGACCAGGAGAAATGCGTGACCGGTGTATTCCGATCGTTGATCAGCTCGATGGACCAACGGCCCTCGTATTTGATCCACACAAAGATAATGCCAGAGCTGTCGCAGGAGGCGAGCTTCTGATACGGCTCATTCCACTTGACAAGTATTACCTAAGAAAAGGACGTGGTTGGGTCTTGAGGGGCTGAACATAAAACGTAAAGTGCTTCGCTTACGTCCGAACGATGACCTCGCAGATTGTAGTTGGTTCGCAGTGGATAGTCCATGTTTTTGCGGCAGTGTGAGGTGGTAAATGTGACGCCCACAATGCCGCGTATATTTCCGGTTGCCAGCCAGCCCTCCTGGTAGTAGTTCGTGCGGTTTAGCTTCCAGCCCTCATCCTGTGATGCAAATAAGAAAAAGAATCGAAATCAAATTGAGTATCTTTTGCGCACAGCTGCCGTCAGGATGAGCTTGCCAACTCATCCAAGCAGCCGCCAATTGACAGTCAAATGCGCGCAAATGCGCCTGTAAAATGGATTATCCCGCTGGCAGTAGCTGCCTTTGACTGTCGTCCCACTTTGCAGCACACTTAACTGACATTTGTAAGCACTCAATATGCTGCTTTAATACCCTGTACTCATGGAAGGTGTTAAGCTACAAGATATGCACATTGTCTATTGTCTTAAACACTGTAATAAATTTTACTACAGGGTATGTCGGGGCCAAACAATTTTTTTGTAACTTTTCCCATTGATCTATATGCACGAAACTTAGTAGAAATTATTTCTTTGGCTATTTTAAAGCTAGGTACAGGGTATTTATAGTCAAGCCACTTATCCGTAATATAATTGTATTAATATTCGAGGACTTGGGACTTAAAGATAGTACATCCAGTACAATAAGAAATACAGATCTTAAATAAGTGTTAGAGCTATTCAGAACTGTATACAGGGTATCATTTAGTCAAGCATTGCCTATCAGAGCATGTATGTCGAGCATTGAGGTCTAAGAAATTCATAGACTTTGTTGCTGACAAGTCTAGAAGACACATGCGAGAATGTGTAGAAATGGACATTAGATCATTTTAAAACTGAGTATAGGGTATCTTGTAGTCATACAGTTTCGACTATTTTTAGTTGTAAATCTTAGTCCACACTTGATTTAGGTGTCTATTTAATTTTATATACACATGAGTATTTGAAAAACAGCTCGAGAGTTTCATTGCTTATTACAGGGTATATCATAGTCGTGAATTCCTTTTTAAATCAATGATATGAATGTCCATCATTTTGTGTACAATTGTGTGTGCAATTGGATGAGCTCAAGGACACTTGTAAGCTGACTATTGGGTATTTCCCAGTCGAGCACTTTTGATAAACTAATTTAAACTTATTTCTCCATCTGGCACTTGAGCTGTTTATCTGCAGCATTCAGACTGCATTCACAATTTATGCCTTTGGCATCAGCCGCATCTTACCCCCTCCCCCACCCCTACCACCACTCTCACTGTCGCCCACGCGCAACAGCCACTGGGACCCACAGCATCCAGCCGCACCGCTCGTCAGATTGTAGACTCCAACTTTTGAGCGGCTTTTGCAATTGCTCTGCTGATTATATTTCACAAAGTGTGGCCTACATTTGAGCGCCAATTGGCGGCAGGTGATAAGCTGCAAAGTTCAGTTTTCAGTTCCAAAGAACTTGACTGGCCGGCTCGGGCCCATTGGGCTAATCCCCGCTAAGCCAAAATGGTCAATATTATTATCTGTCTTTCTTATTTTTTTAAGGCCAAATCCAATTTGCGAGGCATAAATTAAAATGCCAGCAACAACAATTTATTTCGCAATTTCCGCTTGGCCAGCTGCGAAGAGTGCATAACTTTTTATTGATTTCAGTTGCGCCACACCCACACACACACACACGCCTTAATTGGTTTACTAGCCCGTTTGATGCCCGCCGCTGTCAAATGCAATTACGTAATAGACATTGCCTGGATCTATGCGTACCCTCTCCGCTACCAATTGGAATTTGCGCACATTTGCGTTAAATGAATTAAAAAGAAAAGGAAAACTGTTAATAAAACATTTTCAGCAAACCAATTGCCGCATTTTGTGGCACATTTCAACGTGGCATTCAATGACGGCGCCCAATTATAAAGCGCATTTCTTTGTTGAGAGTGTTATTAACCTTTCATTGGGCCACTTGAAGACAACGTCTGGGCCATCAGCGTCCTCTATATGCGATACGAAGTATGTAAATATATCTGCATTTAATAAACACTTGAGACAAAAACAATAAAGAAAGTTTAGCTGAATGAGCACACTGCCAGATGCCCTGTAAACAGCTCTAAGAAATGTACACGAATGAATTCATAGGGTATAAACTAAGTTGTTAAACCAAAGCCATATGTATCGGCATTTAATAAATACAATTTACAGAATATATCTCTGAGTAAGAGCAGCAGAGCGAAAGCAGAAAATACTTTACTCCAGAGATTTTCACGCTGTTCAACACAAATTTGAACATTTTTCGATGATTGCATTTGGTGAATGACTTATTCAGTATGTAGAAATAATGCTTTTTGTACATTTTTATATAGATAGATTAGAAACGAGATTTCAAAGAAAATTATCAGATCGTATCAGCTTTACACCCAAAATACCCAATTTACCAAATTTGTGCAGGGTATTTGGGGAACACTTGAGTTAAATACGTTTCCACCAGCTTGCAGATATATTCCGACATTTTCATGGCCATTTTATGGCCGTATTATTGTCATGGAGCAAATCGGCATTTCAATTTCAGTATTCGGCAATATTTTTAGTACTTTTCAATGTTTCTTAAGCTCAACTAAACTGCACTCGGGGTAAATGCAGTCGACATGCAGTAAATTATAAAATAAAAAGCAAAAACACGATTTCAACATATCGAAATTTTTATTACAAATTGATCACGAAATTGTTTGAAAAAATCTAAAGTGAAAACACGCGTCTCAAACGGAGCATAGCAAGGGAAATGGAATATAAAAGCGATATTAAATTTATTGGGCCACAAAGGAAAATGTTTTAATCGCTGGTTCAATAATCACTTGATGTGGCCTTCGGGCGCCTTGGCCAGTTTTCTGCTGCCATTGACAACATTAAATGCAATTTTCATTAATGCCGTAATTGAATTTCATAAACAGGCAGCCGAGTCCCAGCCAAGTTGACAGTTGAGCGGGCGGGTTTGGCAGGCATGTCTTGCCTAGGCGCTGACAGGCCATCAGCTGGTCGCTTTATGCCACTTGCCACTTGCAACTTGTTAGCTTGTTAACAGCTGCCACATCGAAGTGCAATGCGGAAATTGCTTTGATTGCAACAGCAACAACTTCCGTCCTAGCATTGTCCCGGACCTGGCTAAACAATGGGCAGGCTCTGCGGCAGATTTCCATTTAGATTTGTTGCATAGTTGCACAAATTTCAATGCAACATGCCCCAAAAACTTTTCAATGCAGGCCAACTGCAGCAAATGGTTTATGTGTGTATGTAGTTTTTGGGCAACAACTGCTGCATGTGGCATGATGCTATTGGTGTTGTTGTTGTGGCAGCCATAAATTGCGGTTGTGCGGCAATATCAATGTTGCCCCCTCATCATGCTCCATTTCAAGCGCTCAGCACATATACACACACATTTTTAATTAATGTAATGCAATTTTCAATATAAATAGCTCAGCTTGCTCTTTGTGTATATATCATTCTCTTTCTTTCTCTCTCTTTCTCTCTCTATCTCTCTCTTTTTCTACAGTAAATCATATTCCCTACAGGCAAACGTTTGTTTATTTTAATAAGGCTCAGCGGGACAATTTCGTAAAATCGCTTGGAACAAATAGGAATTTAAATACATAACAGTTTAAACTTAATTAAAGCAATTAAACAATATTATTTTTTAAATGTAAACAGAACATTTGGCTTCACGTGGCGTATGCGCAATTTAGTCTTTAAAACTTTAATATTTGGTAAACAATTACACCGAGGTATGAGCTTTATGTATTAGCGTATGATTTCTTATTTAAACACATTTGCTAGACATATTAAGGCACTGCAAAGTTCATAAAAATCGGACTATAAGCTCCGATATTATTCATGAATATATTTCCCCCATTTTCTCGGTTGTGTATGCATGTATAGAAGTTAGCTAGAATATTTGTTAAGTAGTTCGGCGGTGCTAGGCTTAGGGTATCTTCTAGTCGAGCACTCCCGACTAGACCACGCCACTTTATATATGTTATAAATAATACTTCACTCGAAATCGACATCCTGTTTTTTGAGCAAATCTCTTGGGTGTTCAGAGCTAGAGTCACCAAATTGGACGTGTAACTTCTTAAGTATTTTTTATTTTATACTGTATATACTTTATCGGTGTGGGTAGAAACAGGTTCAGGGTATTCCCGAGTCGCCTAGAGCACTTTGACTTTTTATTGATCATTTTAATTTTCTTTCAATGACAATCTTTAAAACCTTATCAAAATTGGCCTTTAGAAAACCATAGAATATCCAAAGATAAATATACATATATTTTATTTAAAATTGCTGCTGTTTTTTAATGCAAAAGCAATTTGACTTTTTGCATCCAAAAATTTAAGGATGCGAAAGATTGTCCCAATCGGCATTTAGCCTTTAATCCTGGACTAAACTAAAAATATGCCAAATTTATTTATATGCCTTTTGCTAATTTTTGTCTATTTTGGTCAGCGAATGCTATTTTTACGGGGTCGCTGGCGGTCATAAATGTGGACAGCTTGTGGGCGGTTGTTGCCCAACAACAGATTTGGGGTCAAGTACACACGCCGTCTTGTTACCAAAAGGCACAAGAACACAAATGTGCAAAGAGAGAGAGAGAGAGAAGGAGAGAGAGAGAGCGGAAGCGGGAGAGGAATTTAATATATTTAGAAGCAACTGCAGGGCATTTGGTTGCGTTCCCTCTGCGCATGTTTTCTCTCTACCAATTTGTCAGTCTCTCGCGCTCTCCTCGTAAAAGTGAAATGTCCAAAGATCAGTCAACACTTGTAGTCCACAGCTGCCATTCAGTCGCACTCGGGGCAAATCTCCAAATCAGTTGCCCGCGTTCGTTTGCCACGGCGCGTTCGTGCTTTAATTTTTCGATATACAAGCGTGGAGGAGCATATTCCTAGTTTTGGTTATTAAGCACAAACTTTTGAAAAACATGTCTAATGCAATTAAATTGCTCCTCTTGATCACGGCTCAGGCGCTGCTCAGCCAGAGAGGCGTCCAGGCCAAGAGATTCTTTGGTGCGGGTCAGCGCATTGATGGCGATCAGCTGCTGCTTAAGGATGTGCAGCATTCGCGTCCTGCGAGCATCAGTGAACCGCCCAATGTCAGCTTTAAGTACAACATTGTCGAGCCAATTACCTATATTGAAATCGTCTCGAATCAGGTAATTTGTTTTTTTGGCCATTACCCTTTATATTTTATTTTGTTTTCTCAAGCATACTTTCATAATCTGAACGTATTTAAAATTGTTAAAAGGGGACATTTATTATTGTGGAAATTTAAGTAACAGGCCAATGAAGCATTTCCTGTCCTGTAGAGTATATATATTCATTAAGCGTCCATGTCGCAAATTACAAAAGCTAGAGACTTGTCTTTGCAAAATACTATATATGGTTTTATATATCATTAGCAGAAGGAATTTATACTATTTCTATTGTCGATACATGTTTAACATATTGTCAATAAATATCGTTAGCAAACGAAGTTCGACACTGGACTTAGAGTAAGTGCTAGTCGGGCACTTCCGCCTAAAGCACACTTACTTGTTGTTTTTTTTTGCATATGCCCAGCCCGAAATAGAAAACGAAATTTTAGTTTTTTTTCGTCACTTGCCCACAGATCAGAAAAAAAAAAAAAAAAAAACTAAATCTAAGCGACAACAAATAGAACACTATATAGATATGTATTTATTTATATTTAGTACTGGGCGTCTGTGCGGCACTCGCTTCCCAATGTTTGCCATAACATTTGCTTTTGGCCATTAGATGCGCAGATAATTGCCTTAGAAAAGAGTTGGATTATTAGTTAAATGTATATGCCTGGCCGGACTAATTAAAACAAAAATTCCTATATAATTTTAAGGTCTATGCGACTTATATAAACCCATTACCCGTTGCCAGATGTTGCTATAAAAACTGTTCATAACCCAACTGATTGGCTAAATTTAAAGCCCAGTTGCGAAAGCTAGCAAAAGCCGAAATAAAATATTTGCAACCCATAACATTTTTACATCGTTCAATTTAAAAATTTCGTAGTATATTAGAAAAGTTTGAGCTTCAAAAAGAACATATAATTGCCATATTTTATATATTTTAGAAATATCGAAATTTAAAGGAATATTCAATTTTGAAGCACCGAAAGTTAAATACTCTTCTATATTTATTTCGAATATTGCCAACAAGCTTTGTCAAAGTTGAGAGCAGTATTTAACCAGGCTGCGAGCCCAATAAAAGTGTTCAGTGTTCAGGTTAGGGGGTTAAAGGTTGGGTCCCACGAACCCAGGCTTCCATTTTCAATAGAATAACATATGTTTAGCTGTACGAACAATTAAAAGATTATGTGCGAATAGTTCTATGGAAATCTCTGGCCAATAAATAATTTTAGTTCCTGTTTCGAGCCAGTTGAGCACACAATTAGTTTACACAAAAAACTTGAGCTAAGTAGACTTAATACACTTAATTTGAGAATTTCTTGTATTCGGAGTTTGGATTTAGGCGTTTTATGACTTAAAGAATATTTTTAATATAACAATTTCGAAATCTTTTAAAATGTTGACCTGATTTAGGTGCAGAGCTTGTGGGTTTCCTGATGAGAGCATAATAAACGAGCTTCAAAATTTCCTAAGAAAATAGAAGGATGTTATTTTAATGCTAAACACAATGTTCGACAGATTGTGGGCTTTTTCAAGAGTTCCTAAAAGAAATACATTTTTATGGAAAATTTAGTATTAATCTGATATGGAGTCCGAATTTAGGAAGTTTTAGTTACAATTTTGGAAGCATAGTTAAAGATAATGGTTGAATTAACATAAAAAAGTCATGTTTTCTATATAAAATAGTATGTAGATTTGGCCTGTGCAAAAGTAACTGCTTTTAAAAAATACAATGAACTTTAACATGAAGCTTGGGATCATACGAAGTACTAAGATAAAGACGAAGCTATAATAATTAAGCTGTTTGGACTTATCAAATATATGAACACAAATGTGTAGCACAATCTATGAAAATATTTGGATACCCTCTGTAAGGGAACTCATATAAGTATATAGTCGTGTCTAGTACATATGTCAAATCAGCTGCAAATTTGGCTATTTGGCACAGCTTCTGACAGCAGTTGGATGCCTCAGGCGGCAGGTTCACGAGATGCGAGGGTGCCCACATTTATATATATATATATATATATTTTAAAAACAAATGTTTTTTCAATATGGAAATTCGTGGGCTACTTATGACGTGAGATTTCGAAAGAAAAATGTGCAAATGTTCAATATAAGTACATCCCCCAGAGGCAGCACGTTGTGTATCTAAACTAACTGACGATAGATTCGAATGTCAGCGAGGCGTGGCAAATATCTATTTGGTATACGCATGATTGCATACCCTGGATGGTCTGCTAATTGAATGATTCGTTGGTAATTCATCTGTTTTTGATCAAATCATTTTGCAGAACATTGAGGCCGAGGTGAAATTCAGCTATGTGGATACCTTGGTGGTGGGCATAGTCCGCCTAGTGACCAACGATGGGAGCACATTGGAGGCAGATATCGAGACAGCATCGGAGACGCCCAGGCCGAATCTGCCTGCGGCCTTTGATGTGCTTATCACAATCTATGGCTACAACGAAACCTTTTTGAATGTGAATCCAGCGCTGCTGATCAATCGGGACTCTATGTATGAGGGCGAGATGACACCCTACGACTTTGACTATGAGAATATAAGCGAACCGTACGACAACGACAAGCCCCAGACGGTGATGATGGACGATGAGGATGACGAGCCGAGCACCGATGCGACCACCTATGGCCCGGACTTTGAGCTCAAGGACAAGATCATAGAAATTGGACAACGGCAAAAGGGTAACTAAAGATTGATCAATATATGTTCTAACGAGGTTCAAGCTGCTTTTACTAATTGAAGAGTGTACAAAAATGTGATATTTGAGCAACACGCGTCGATTACATAGACGAGTTCTTCAAATTTCTCGCGCACCATATACAGATCAAGTTATCGATAATTCAGCTGATATCGATCAACTTCGATTGACCTCTGCTTTACTGAGCATGCGCACATTATGCGTATTTTCTTCAATTATTCCCCTTCAACAAAATCGATAATTATCGGTTTACAAAATAGCTTTTTAGAGCGTGCCTCGAAGAATCAAAATTCTGAGCATATTTAATTTGATTTTCAAGTTTTTCTTATAGATTTGATGTATTCAATTATTGTACTTTTCGGAGCTGGCTACAGGGTAGCTAATAGTCAAGTCCACTCGACTAATGCAATTTAAATGTTTATACAGGTGACGATTTGATATACGAAACATATCAAACATCTCCGGATGTGTCCAAAGAGCAGACAAATCATACGGTCATTTTCTACTATATTGACAGCGATTTCATCACCTACGTAAAGTTTGTCATCTTCGATGTGAGTATCAGTTGGTCGGTAACATTTTGTATGCTTATTCTTGGTGTTCAATCCGTAGCACTTTGCGGATAAGATAGCCACCGCCGAGGACTATACGGCGCCCGTGGCCGAGTACAGTCATTATTCGCCGACCACGCTGAAAGCAACCATTACGGACTTTAACATCAGCTCGTTGTTTGTGCAAATGTTTGTTTATGGCTATCGCGGAGTCGATGCTCCACCGCCGAGCTATAAACCCTTCCTGAAAGGAAAAAGCCAAATAATTGATGAAAAACCCAGCCTGACTCCGTTGCAGCGTATACAGCTGTTGCTGTTGACGGGTCGTTCGACCACACCATCGGATCTGGAGCAGGACGAGACGGATGATTCCGAAGAGGATGACGCATGGCGTCAGATAAAACCCGAGGACATGGTGCCCGATCATGTACCCGATCCGAGCATAACAAATGCAGTGCTCGAACAGCAGCGGGCCGTGCCGCAACGACTCTATGCGATGTTGGGCCTAATGCTATTTGCCGTGGCATAGTCGAGCTCTTGGGTGTCATGGAGCGGGGGCAAGGTATAATTAATTTAGTCAACCGATTGAAAAGCTTTAAATGAGTAGTGTTTAGGGGCGCATATTTGCATATTGTAATATTTTTATCAAATAAAACCAATTGTCGAAAGCCGAGCTAACAGTCTTAAGAACAAGGCACGCACACTACACCCACATTCACACACCCACTCACCCACACACTCGATGAAAAACAAATTGGAAAAGTTGCGGCAAAAGTAGGTCAGGGCATTCGCTTCAACCCCGCGACTCTCTCACGACTCTCTGCCTTTCTCACTCTCTTCCACTTGGCAAATTATCTGCGTCGACGGCGACTGCGACGCCAACGTCGACGTAGACGGCGACTTCAGCGACGGTGGTTGATTTGGCAGCACTAACAAAAGGAAAAGGAAAAGTGAAAAAGGCTGCTGACGTACATATGTACACAATACACACACACACACACACACACACACACACTCGCACACACATTTTTTTCTACGGCAGTTGTCCAGCACTGGTGAGTGTTTATTTACTTGTGGCCAGCCCCTCGCTGTACCCCCTGACACACAGCCGAGCACTTACATGTGGAAAAGTTCTAAAGCCTTATCTTCTTCTTCTTCGGCTATACACAAAATTAACTCACAGCGAAATGTGCTGCTGCTGCTGCTGCTGCTCTGAAGGCCATCATGTCCAGAACGACCACAAGGCAATCGCAGATGCCTTCGCACAACTATTTCAACAATCCCCCCTCCCACACACACACACACACATACACATTTCTGCTTCTCTAAACATCACCAACTTACGTCCAAAACTGTATGTTATGCGCTTTGTTTCCTGCCATTTGCAGGCGAACAGCGTAGCAATAAAAATTTGGTTAAGTGGGTATGACAAGACTGTGCGATACCCTGCAGTCGGCTTAAAAGGAAATATTTTAAACATATTTAAAAACAAAATACATATGTTAAAAGTATTATATTTTTAAAATTGAAATTCCTTTATATTATTTTTTGAAAATGTGTGGAAAAATATTAAAAATAATAAAAACCAATGACCATGCCTTAGGTGTCTGGTCCAAATCGTTTCTAACTTTACTTGCCCAACAGACAGACAAACTAATATGACCCGACCCAATCAATGTCTATTCAATATTCCGCTCACACACAATTGTATAAAGACTAAAACTAGCTTGTACTAGCAAGAAATTGTCAGTCTATGGTTGGAATAAATGCCTCGATTCGCGCTTACACATCCAGATATTATTTTGAATCTTGGTTGTACTGAAAGAGGCTAGAAACTAAATATTTTTGGGTAAGTAAAAAATAATTTAAACATAATTCTGTCTATGTTAGAATTAGATAAAGAACTTTTTCATATAGGACTCTATTTTCATAGATCATAGATCATAGACGCATAGATCTGGCATACATAGACTAAAGCGAAAAGATTAGTGTGCATAGAAAACGGAATAATGGAAATGTCTCTACTGTTGATACTGATCAAGACTATATATTTTATTTTATACATTAAATTGTATTTTATTATTTTACAAAGACAGCGTTTTTTAAAGTCGACGCTTCGAAAGGGCAGGACAGAAATCAACCACAAGGTGACCATTATTGAAGTAGCAACTGAATGCTTTGTGCTGCTGACTGCTCAAAGTGTTTCAGAGCACCTGGCCACAAGGATAATAAAATGCAGGTGATATGCTATCCAGACAAAAGAGCGAAACACGAATGCCACAGAGCGCCAGTAGGAATGCATCTGAAAAATGTCCAAAGACCAAAAGGCAGATGAAAGTCGCAGCCAAAGGAGAGAACTTCTGTGAAGTAGAAATGGAAGGGGGGCAAGCTGCAAACGAAATGTAGCTGTGGGACTAACATATAGCCATACTTATGTTTAATTCAAGACAGAAATTTATAAAATTTAACAAATTTGGCAGCGCTTGCCACAGTTCCCTAAAGACGAAAAACATACAAAAAAAAAATGGAGAAAAGGAAATTTCAAGAGTCGCCACACATGGAAAATATGCTGTAAAGAAGAGGGAGGCGCCGCTGGCGGCAGCTTGGGCCAAATTGAAAATTTCTTTTTATGCGTGCCGCTTACAGTTTTTATATGCAGACATACTATATATAATACAGGCATTATGTGTGTGTGTGTATGTGTGTGTAGCTGTAGGGCGTGGCATTGGCATTGTAAACAACAACGGATAAGCAGCGCACAAGTGTCATCCACAGCCACACCTCCAGCCCAGCTCGGCCTGGCAACGGCTGACTGTCATAGAAGGGGCGCCCATTCACACACAGAGAGGAGAAGGCAGGCAGATTGGATCTGGGTGTGGGGCAGCGGCAAGGGGTGACGTGTGCTTTTGTCAATAACTTAATAACTTAAAATATGGTTTAATGCTCACGTAACAACATTTTGCCACTTGGCCCAAGTGTAAAAGGCTTGGCGTAACGACAACCGACAACCGACAACCGACAGTCGACAGCTGAGAACCATGAGCCAGAGGCTAAGGGCAGCCAACTTGAGGGTCTGTAGGTTTGAGGCTTGAGCATTTGGCAAAATGGGGTGTATTCCTATTTATACCCTTACCATGGCAACCAGGGTTTTTATATTTCTTTTCCCTGAAGCTGGTTGACCAATAAATATATATATTTATAAATAAATAATTCCAGGAATAAAATGTAATTCACACTATTTCTACAAACTGGCATCAAAGCTCATAGTGCAGCCAATTTTCACGCTTATTGGCATTTTGGTTGTGATTAAACCTCTGGGTATATTTTTCATCTAAAATATATTGGTTTAAAAATATGTCAGGTTTTAAGAAAATATATAAATATTATTTCTTATTTAATTATATATCAAATAGTTAGGAACAATCGGCCGAAACATCGTTTCTTATATGGCAAAATATTCTATTTTCATGAAACTCAGCGTTCACTATTCTCACATATCAGCAAAAGAAAAATGCCTACATGATATTGAATATTTTAAAGTGTCAAAGATATTCTTACTTTCTCGTTAAGTAAGAATAGCTTTAAGCTTTGAAATTGATTAAAAATACCCAACCTGACACCCAAAGCCAACGACATATTTCACAAAAAATGACTGGCTTAAAATAAACATTAAATGTTTTAAGAAAACCCAGCCTGGGTGAATCCTTATTGATAAAGAAAACCGATATGCCAAAGCGTAAGTTAGTTCGAACTGAATCGAACCATTGATTTTTTTTCATCAGTATATGTGAAATTTGCCGGAAACAAGGTACGAAGCGTCGCAAAAGGTTATAATCTTTTCATCACAGCCATACGCAGAGAAAGGACAATTTATGTGCTTCGTTCTGATGGCGATTGCCTTGTGTGTGCATGTGTGCGTGTGTGTGTGTGTGTGCGTGATTTGAGTGTGTGCTTGCCCGTTGGCATTGTGCACATGCTCACCTTTTGATCCTTTTTCAAGCCAGCCCAAAAGTTATAATTATTGATTTTTCTTTTTGGGTTTTTCTTCCTCTTAATTTCTAGCTAGCTTAGTTTGCGCATTTACATTTAAAATAATTAGAAAAAGTATTTGGAACTCGTAATTGTGTACATGCATTTGCCATTACCGCAATTTGTTTTGGTGGGCAGCCGCTTCAGTGCATCCTTTCTTGATCCTGGGCTGGATATGCTGCATAATTCATAGAATGCTCATTGTCGTTGGCTGCCTTTGTGTGTGACGAGACGAGACGAGTTGGGCAGAGACGAGGGCAACTCATTAGCGTGCCAAGGGGCGCAGCGACAATGCCAGCGAGGGCGGGAAGGGCTGGGGTTGCTTTGGGAGAGGTCATTGGGTTCAAAGGGGGAGGTAGGGAAGGGTTAGCACATGTCTGTGCAAGTTTTGAATTGCATATGTCTGTTTCACAGGCTTCGCATTTGCATTTTATTAAATTTCAAAAGCTCTTCGCACATTTGCAACG
This sequence comes from Drosophila virilis, assembly GCF_030788295.1. Taxonomy (NCBI): domain Eukaryota; kingdom Metazoa; phylum Arthropoda; class Insecta; order Diptera; family Drosophilidae; genus Drosophila; species Drosophila virilis. The sequence continues at coordinate 25,908,994 of NC_091544.1, forward strand.
CACCTGAACCCCCACCAGCCCCTTGATCCACTTGTCCTGTTCACCTGAACGCCATTGTTAGCGTGGGGGGATAGAGCGAGCGTATGGCTGCGCGCATTGCATATTTATGCACTTAATAACGCATTTTAGCATGCTCAAGTGCAACTCATCTTTTGTTACAGCACATACAGAGCCAGCGACAGAGACAGCGAAAGAGACAGCGAAAGAGACAGCGACATAGATGGTTGCAGAGAAGACAACTGCAGCCAAGCTGCAAATGGTTTCCACATGTCTCTGCTGCTGTTGCTGCCAGGCGTTGACAAATGGAGCATGAGTTACATGTTATGTCAGTTGCCATATGCATATGCATACGACCCCGCACCCCACCCACGAAGTCGCCTTTTTATTTCCCCAATTCCCAATCCTATCCACATGACGTTCTGCCTTGCCTGTCAAAGCGAAAAACTTTTTGGACGTGCCACGTGGCGGATGCGTAATGCACAAAAGGGACAAAACGAAACTTACAATGCAACCAAGGTTTAAGCAATTACCAACGAAAAAATACAAGTTAAGAAGCTTATGACAGGGCAGCAACAACAACAAAAAACAGGAAAATGAAAACGAGCGGTCAAAGGCAAAGACAAAGGCTAAGACACGAGTACAAAATTTGATGCAAAAAAATTAAAAAGCATATCAGGTCAGAAGCCAATTGACTTGGTATTAAAGTATCCCATATAACAAATGATAAGCTCTCGATGTCATTAGATTGGACACATTAAAGCTATTCGAAACTATTTAAATTCATACAAGTATAAGGATATGCAGCCATACCAATAAAATTGTATGCAAACCGGAACTGCCAGTAAAATATTTAAGGATGACGCACAAATGATGAGATAGCAGGATTGCTTATTTAATTATTCCCTTAATGTGGTCCATGTGGAGAGTAGTAAAGATGTAAGCCAAGGCAATGTTACCTGTAAAACTTTCAAGGATGATGCACAAAAAATGATTGATATGTTGAACGAAGCCAAAGCTTAAAGTGTGGTGCTCTGCTGCCAGTTAAACGTTCAAGGATAGCGCACAAAGCAGTATTGATAATTAAATTATTCTCTTGATGTATATGAAAGCGGCCTATATGGAGAGCAGCCACGGCTTTAAGTGTGAGAGTGCTGTCTGTTAATGTTTTAAATACGGCACACAGAGCAGGTAGCATAATTAAAACATTCGAGTTGGAATAAGTGGAAAGGTAGAGTAAGTACATTATCTAAAGACAAAACTTCTCACGGGCAAGGCCGCATAATACACTCCACTCCAATCAGGAGTTCCCTACTAGGGGATACCCTAAAGCAGTTTGGTGATTCTAGCTCTGTAAAAGATTTGCTAAAAAAAAGATTTCGACATTTCTGCTGCCTTTCACAAACATTTGCACAAAGTCATTAAACCCTCTTTACCCATTTTAACTATTTTAATAGCTCCAGCCGCTGCGATGCAAATTCTTTGAAGCGAACATTTATTATAAGTGGACTTAAAAATAATAAAAGTAATAGTTTTTGTAATAGTTTTCAGATAAGTATAGTAATATTTCCGTATACGGAGAGCAGCTGTCAGTAAAACGTTTAGATTTGTGTAATAAACCAAATTGCTATTTTAATAGCTTAAAATAAGTTAATATTCCGAATAGATCCCATATTCATGAACAGACATTTATGTAAGGAGTTTAAGGCAACGCAGATTAAATGGAGAACAGGTAATTTGGATGCAAGAAGAAGAGCTGGAGGTAATATAGTAAAATACTAAACTTTCTAGAGCTACGAACAAAAGAGATTAAACACATGAGAACTATGCTCTCGAAATTGGTAACACAATAGATTGCAAATGGTAAAATACAAAAGAGAGTTAACACAAAAAAGCTACTTTCCCAGCGGATTTATAACAAAGCGAGCTGCCTGAGTTGGGATCAAATAACCAATGCAACTGAACCATTACGAAAAATGTTCAATCAATGTAATGAAAAATATGCATCACAATGAACACACACACACACAAATGAATAGAAGCAGCAGGGAAAGAACAAGAACAAAATCAACAAAATTATGAAACAAACGTCAATTGTCCAATGAGAAGAAGGAGACCAATAGCAATAGCTAAGATGGGTCACTTAAATAATTGATTGATTTTGGCCGTGCAACAATTGAATATGGGTCCATGTGGCAATGTGACAAGTGGCAAGTGGCAGGCACAAAAACCGCACACAACAACTACACGAGAAGGCGCCCCAGGCAGCAGCCAAAGCTAACAAACAAAATGCTGGGTAAACCAATCAATGACACAACTGAAAGCCACAGCCAGGAGCAGACTCACAGCAAGAATGAACTAGTTAGTGCGAGTGTGTGTGTGTGTGTGCTTGACTGGGGTGTACAATTTTTAGAGCTGGCCACAAACAAACCCAAATGCAAGCTGAATAAATGCCTGGTCAAACGATTGGCTTAAATTGCCATGCACCAATGCCAATAGAGCGAGACAGCAAGTGTCAAGATAGTAAGAGCGGAAGAGAGAGAGAGAGAGGGAAAGGGGAATAGTGACACCTCACAAGAATATATGACTCGAGCGCGTGCCGTCTCTTAATTGAATCTGTCAACAACAGGCGGCTGTGCCAAGGACGTGACCATAAATCAGTTGGGCTTAAACTGAAACTAAGTCTGCTTCATTTAAAATTGCTAAAAACAAAAGAAAATCAAAAAAAAAAAAAAACAACCAAAACAAAAACAATTAAAAAGTTTTCAATTAACTAGCAGCAGCAAAATTGGCACTTGTAATCGGCACCTGTTCAACAAGCCAGAGAAAACCCTTCGGGCGTCATGTTTAAATCAGCTTATGCGTGGAAATTGCAGATTGAGCGGTGGACCAAAGGGGGTGGTTGGTTGTAACGTAACACGTAACACATTTATAACGCGTGAGCTGTGCTCTATATATATGTACATATTTATATATGTGTGTGCGTGCGAGCAGAGGAGTTTGGTTACAGGGTGTGCACAACTTTTGTTCAGGGCTGTTAGGCGCATAAAAACAACTTTTGCTTTGAAGCCAGCTTTGGCCATAAAGTGGATCAACTTTGTAAGAGCACAGCTACGAGATACCTCGATACCTCACGGGTAGTCCCTAATACTTGCTTAGTTCATGCAACAAAAAGTTGTTTTAGTATGGATAGCTAGCAGGAATTCGGGTTATCGATCAGCTCATTTTTTATGATCATTTCATCATTTTCATCATCTATCGAGTACAATATGAAAAAGTTTTGATTTCCAGTGATAACTGTGATAACCACAGCACTTGTAAAACTATGATCGATAATTGAATCGATCGATAATTATCGAAACTTGACAAAATCACCTATTCTATGATGATAATTCACAATCGATATTTAGTCGCGACTTATTTTTATCAATCTCGAAAAGTAATTTGTTACTGTGTGGTCAACAATCGATATATAACTTCTAGATAAACTGATCACTCAATCGCAACTAAGCACTTTAAAATGTTAATTGACAACTGATTTACCCAACATGTCGCCTTTGCTACAGGGTATAAGCAGCTCATTACGAATATAATAAACGCAGAAACGTAACCAAAGGTAACAGCAACAGCAGCGACAGCAACAACAACAACAGCTGCTCGGCATTTTTATGGTCCTTGCGAAATTAAATAAAAACACGCGCAATGAAACAAACATAAATAACGCGCCAGCCACGCCCACCGCGCCCATAGCTAAACAAAAGTGCCGTAAAATAAGCGGCACAATGCAAAACGAAACGAAATGGAATGAAACAAAGAGTAAAGAAATTAAATGCCGCCAGCATAACGGCACAGTCTAGTGCACATAATTAGCGGCACAAACTAGAAGGGATTGGCCCGGTGGTTAGCCCCTCCCCCAACCTAACCCAGGCCCCCTCCCTGCCCACACACCACTGCTCCATTCAGCAACGCACCCTACTCCACAGACTGGTCAGTGACCAGCGCTCAACTTTCATTAGCAGGTCGTGCAGCGTACTCAGATTGAATGGAACTAAGAACTCGATTATTTTTTACGGTGCGTAATTAAAATGCTGCAAATGGAGATGACACAGACAGAGAGAGAAACCAGGATAGAAAGGATATCTGAACACCAAATACCCTTGTATATATGTGGTCCAGGATCTTGCACATATTATGGAAGGAGAATATTGTAAGTCGTAATGCTAAGTTTAGCGAAGGGAACTAAAAAAAAAAACCGAGACTTGTCAGTTATATGACAAAGTTTGCCGATTCCTCTTCCGCGTTACACATTTCACGACATAACAAGAATACCCTCTCTAGTAGCGTATACCAAGGAATAGAGCTGGAAAATGTTGAGAGTTGAACAGTCAACGTCGGCAGTAGCAGGCACTTATTAATGATACTTATGGCTTGGGTCAGTGCTTTGCCTAATGAAGCTACAGCTAAGTCGGCTAATTTCCAGGACCAGGAGCAAAAACCAAGCCCAGAACGAGCAGGAGCTTGAGTACGGCATAAACTTCATCAACAGTTGCCAACTGTTAATTACGCTAAGCGTTCGTCCTCATCTTCAGCAAAGATGATGGCATATTTGCCCCATGCGCGGCTTATGTGACGGCTTTTGCAATTTATTTGAGTCCATTAAATGTTCAGACCCTAGTGCCAAATATGTAACTGAAATCCAGTGGCATCAAAGTATAAGTCCAAATCGTAGCATACTTTCAAGCGCGTCATAAATATGCAAAATATAATGTTGGGTTGGTGCTTAGGACCATTTGCGAGCACTCAAATCCACAAAATAAAAGAAGCCCCTCACAATTCGCTTATGCCTTTAAATTATGAATTTATGAATTTAAAGTGCTGGCAGCCGATAAAAATTGACTGACTGGAAGACACTCTGTTATATAAATACTTAAACGTATCAGGGAGTAAGAATTTTGTCCCTTAGTCTCACTGCCCAAAAATGACGCGAGGCTTAAGAGTTCCTTCAATTTTCAGAAAAATTGGAAAAAGTATCTAAAACTTAAGCAATCTCTAATTGAACTATACCATGTGCGAAATATATATCGTGTATCTTGCTTTTATAATCTCCGAGTTATGCTTTAAAATGGCACAAAATAAATATCGATACTATGCAACATACTAAAAAAAAGTAATTAAACTCATTTTTCGTTTGGTATCATCTTGATACCACAGAATCACGGACATAGGTCCCATGGCTAGATCGACGCAACTCGTTTTCCTGATGAGGATTATATACACTCTAACGCGGAGTTAAAGATATTCCTTTCTGCCTCTTACGTTGACTTGCCCATAACCATCATACCCTTTACAATTATTTTCAGTGTATACCAACTGAAATCGCTAGAAAGTGGGAAGAACAGGAGATAGGAACCGATATAGCTCTTTCAACTCTAGTACAGGGTATAAATGACATTAACATTGAAATTCAGTTTTTGGGCGCGTTCAGGCATTTGCATAATGACCATGCAGGCAATGACAATGGCATTATACAATGCCACATTTGCTCGATTTTGATTTTGATACAAATACATACACATCTATGTACACATATGTATGTGTGTACATGTGTTTGTATGCAATGGAATCGAATTTCGTTTTACGATTTCATTTTGGGACATGTCAGAAAGGTTGTGTCAATTTATGTATGCGAAATGCCGCGACAGTTGAAGACGCCTGCAACCCCTAAACCAGCACTGCTGCGGGGTATGAGTGGCAGGCGGGCAGAGGCGATGGGTGTTAGCACATGGCTCATGTGAGTGCAGTGTACACTGTGCACTTGACTTGAGGCTGACACTGGCAGTTTCTACAGTCAAGCGGTGTCTATTGTGCCAGCAATTTGATTGCCATGGCTACAGACAAGCGCTTTTAGGAGCGGCGTTTTATGATCGCCTCTGACACTTCGGCTTTGATGATACAAGGCAGACACACAAAGAGAGAGAGAGAGAGAGAGGGAGAAATGGGGGAGCGATAGAGATAGCCAAGCAATCAGTCAGCCCAAGTTGAAGTTAAAATCGCCAGCCATGAAAAGTGCCTGTTAAAACATTATGACACCAAGACCCAAGTCCAAGTGCCAGCCATCAAAATTTGTACATATATATGTATATATATGTAGGGAACATAAGTCGAATAAATACTTTGATGTAATGACTGCGCTGTGGGAATTTTTGAAGACAGGAGCTCTTTGCTGAGATGATGTATCTGAAAGCAAAGTCACAATTCCCAGCGGTCTGCGTACATTTCAAGAATTGAAAGCATCAGCGGCAACTGTTTAGCACCAGGTCCAAAAACCGCTGTCAATAAACGTAATGCGATTGCTCAAAACTTAGACTAAAGGATACCCTATAGGATGAAATAAGGTAACTAAACTCTTATGCGCATTATTTAGGCTAAAAGAAAAGCTCAAAATACAAAAGCGTTGCTCTTTGGCAAACACAGTGTAGGCCGCAGGGCTTAACACCTTAACGCCTTTTCGTTGCTTGTAATTCACAAATGGTTATAGCTTTGAACTAAGAAAACTCCTTGCGAGTCTCGAGTCAGTAGCAATGTGTGTTGATGACAGAGCCAAAAATGTTCCACCAAATTTAGATGGAAAATGCCGTTGTAGGGATAACAGTTACGTACCCTCTTACTAAACATCTTAATAGCTATAGGGTATAAAAACAGAAGTTTATCGGCCGTAAATTGCTGTAAGGACGTAACAAGAAAATGTAAGCATCGTGCACTTGGCAATGGGGAATGGAAATGGAATTGCTAGTGGAAATGGAAATGGGACTGGAGGTGTGAGCAAGGAAATGAGAATGAGAACAAGAATCGGCACGCGCAAACACTGACACGTGCCCTTAACCGCACACGAAACAGAAACAGACACACACACTCACACTCACACACGCTCTTCAATTCACACGCACAACAACCCACACACGCACACACAGTCGAGTGTTGAAAATGAAATTGAAAACTGTTAAATAAATCGCTAGCAAATGCTGTTCCTCTGCTCAGGGCGAAAACAGAGCATTTGCCCAGACGAATGGGCAAACAGAATGACAAACAGACAGATGGATAGACAGTTCCAGACACAGGGCAAGGGCATAGGGGTATGCAGGTGTGCGGGTGTGCGTTCGCGCGGTTGCATATGTGGATGTGGATGTGAATGTGAATGTGGCGCTGGCTAAGAGCAACACTTGAGGCGCACACTCAACTTTAATTTGGCGCCATAAGACACAGGATATGGGACGCATTCGTAGCAGGAGCAAGTCGCCAGGATCTGGAGCCCAGTTGCAGAGGCAGACGTGATTGGATTTTTATATTCAATATAAAAAGGATTATATGGCATTTGTATTGGCGCAGTCACTGAAAGTTCATAATAATTGGAAAAGTTAAGACCGCCAGACAAGGCTATACGCGCACAAACACACACACACACACACACGCACGCACACACAACCATCCACTGCACACTCCCACCCAAGCAACAGACATACACACAAAATCAATTTTAAGCTCGAACAGCGCCACAAATAGCTCTAAAAATAGGCGTAGATCCTAACGTCCAGCCTGTGCTCCATGCAAGTCCGGTGTGGAAACACTTGAGAAATGCTCATGCGTGCAGAAATGTCGGAAAAACAAACGTGTATTTGTAAACCCGAATCAATTTCAATCGAAGCATAACCAAATTTGGCATGAGTTAGTTAACTGAAATTTAAAATAGAGTTTTTTTTTTTGGTATATTGCAGAGCGCCTTTCAATTGTGGAGCATTACTTATTAATTGAGTTCAGTGCACTGCGAACAGCTGAGTCTAGTGTGCAAGAGCATCTTGAATGTTCAATGCTGTTCTGCTAATTAATTTTTCCTGGCTTCAAAAATCCCTTACTCTACTGCGCCCCAAGGTGTAAGACTCAGCCTGCTTGCAGCTGTATTCCAGCATGTACTCCGGAATGTGTTCTGGAGTTGTTTTGCTCACAAGTCTGCCATATCCTGCTAGATAATCTGGGATTATCCAAAGTGCATTTTAGCTCATGTTGAAGTAATTTGCTATGCCTTATCCGTAAGAGTTGCCAGTATGCCTCGTTAGCTACCCGCATTTCTTCGCGAATTATTAGACTTACTCTACCCCATCACACACACACATCACACATCAAACTGTGGTGCATTTGTCTCTTGATACAGTTGCTTACATATATTTAGCTCATTCAGCTTCTGCTTGCAGAAAAAAAAAAAGCTGAACACTCAATTATTTGCTTTTGAAAGCGGGAATCATCAGAAGCACCTGTCTTTTGATGCCTCTAGTCCATCTACTGGCCAACCTGAAAAGCAACTGCTAACGTTTATCTTAAGTAACTTCGTCTTATATATACGCAAAGTAGCTAGTTTTTGAGGAAAGCTTGTACTAAATGTTCTAAAATAGCAATTTTTAGCAATTTGCGTCAACTTGAGACTTATAAGAAGCCGCTCAAATGATCACAAGGCTATGCCTTACCTTTTTTTCATTAATTGTTGCCCCTTCTCATTACGAACAATGAATAAAAGTAAAATTATCTCCTGGATTTGAACCAGCCACCTTCCGCTTGTCTCACCCACAGGCTCATGACGTCAAGTGCGCAGCGTACACTTTTATGGCTGCGTTGTTGTTGATGTTTTTCATACCAACTTTGACCACCGTTTGCCTCCATTTGGAGGTCGTACATTTCCAAGTGTTGAGCCAAAAGGAAATTTCTGTATAAATTGCAGCTTGGGACAAAGGAAAATTTCCTTTGATTATGTCTGGCAAAATGACGCAAAACCAAATAAACTTTTCTTTCTCTAATTTCTAGGAATAGATTCACCAAAATAATGAAACAAAATATTCTTGTGCGAAAAAAAAATGTTTTACAAAATAAATGTAAAGTAACAAATTTCAATGGTACTTCTCGCTTCAAGAGATTCCATATTAATATACTTCATATTTATTTATATCTCAATCCTCCCAAAAATTATTAAGCTACTTAACAGAAATTCCAGGAAATATTTGAAGCCCGTTGATTTTCAAAACTCAAGCTATTAATGGTAACGCTTGGGTCTTAGCCACTTAAGCGCAGCCATTAGGCCTTAATTTAACCATTGTCACGCTCATATACTCCCTTCCCAACACACTCTCTGTCCCCCCGCCAAATAGCTCAGCTGAGCTCATCTAATGGCTCTGGTGGCAATTTAAAGTGCTCGACAGTTTAATGGACATTGCCAGTATTTATTGTATTTGTATATATAGGAAAGGATGGCACAAATTAACTGGCCAAGCAGACGCACACCAGCATGGACCTCGACACTAATAGCTATTGACCAGCAGGATCGGGGTCGGGGTCGACGTAGGCGGGCGCGGGGTCTATTAAACTAAATGACTTACCTCGGGTATATCATCTGGCACCTTTCCCATCCACGAAAGCGAGAGTATTGTACAGTCGCATTTTGTATTGATGTTACGTTCAAAGTGTAAATGCATTTTACGAGTTCGAGCGCCGTTTCCGCTTCCGCCAGAGAACAATGCACTGGACAACTAGTTTGTTGTTATTCTTGTTGTTGTTGTTGTTGTTCTTATTGTTGTTGTTGTAGTGGGGTCTCTGTCTTCGTCTCTGCCTCTTCCAGTGCTGCCGCTGATTTACGCCACGCACATGTTGCTAGATAAGAGCAGAGAAATGTGCGTTGTTGATTATCGTTTTAGTTTAACAGGCCAATAACTAATTTACAATAAAAGCTAATGCCATGGAAGCTGCCTTATCAGCAAGCCGCCAGTGACGTGTGTGTGTGTGTGTGTGTGTGGGGGTGTTTGGATGTGTTTGTGTGCATTGTGTGTGTATTATGGCATATGCTTGCTTTCAGCTCGCCATCTCTCATAGGGGTTGACAAATTGCAGCACGCAGCCAACATAATTTGAAGCACACTTTCCAGAACACGAACCTCGCACGCTAATTGGATATTAGTGGTAAGTGCACAAAGTTGCCCCAGGCTACAGCCGAAACACCAGCAGCAGCAGGACATGTGCTCATGTGCATGTCCTATCTCGCATTTGCCAAAGCAAAGCAAAGCCATGCAAACAAACAAAAAATGCGTTCAGGTTTGCGCATGTTGAAATTTAAAAAAATTCTAAAAATTGTTTGAAAGCTTCTCACTTGAGTTGCCCTACTAAGGGGCATTCACAAATTTAGCAGAAAAGTCCACAGCAATGTCCATCCAGCTGGTTTGTTCTATCAAGTTACTTATAATAAAAATCGTACAGATATCAGGAATGCTATATTACTTGGCTCTTACTTGCGATTTTTCTACCTTTGCAGAGGGTATTATAATTTTGTTGTGAAATGTGTAATGCGTAGAAGAAACCATCTGCCACCGCATAAAGTATATAGATTCTTCACTAGTCTCTGTATTAATATCCGTCTGTCTGTTTATATGCGAACTAATCTCTCAGTTTTGAAGCTATCATCGTAAAACCTTGCAGAAGTTTCTCTTTCTGTTGTCCACTATATCATTTAGCTGCCATATAAAACAAAAAAAACTTTTTGTTTTTCAAGATATACTAACCCTACACGGCATTAACTATTTTCCCTGTGCTTCTTAGTTACCGGCAATGCACTATGAGCATTATAAAGAAGTTAGGAGTGCCGAAGACATACCAAAGAATAGATTTTCCGAAAACTGTAAAACACTCCTCAAATAAATTTGAATAAATATCTTTGAAAATATAATTGAGGCCGATCGGATGGTAAGATGAAAAGTTTCATGAAAACGATTTTAACAATTTTTCCACACTTGCGCGTGAAATTCGCCAATCCAGCTTAGAGTCCTTCTATCAATCCAGCCTAGAGTACGTTTACGTGTTTTTAGTCTGCAAGGATATATAAAAATCGGCATAGCGAACACAAATTTGTCCTCTGCCTTTAATAATGCAAAAAGTTATCAAATGTAGCTGGCACCCTACACTCCTTCTTTCACTCAACCATCACTGTCTTTCACTTAGTACGACAATGTTTCAAAATATGCTTGAATAATTGATAAGCTGCTGATGCTGCTGCTGCTGTCCTTCTGCCATCTTGATGTGTGTTGCTTGTGTGCGTGTGTGTGTGCGTGTGTGTGTCTAGGCAGTAAGTCAATATCAACATTTGTCTTGGGCCACACGCCTTGCCAATGGGAACGCATACACTTCAATTAGGTCGTGCGCTTTGTTTGATTGAATTTGTCATATGATATACAATCTTTGATTGCGTATACGCCTGGGGGTGTGCTGGCTAAAGAGCCACAAGGGCACCCCCGTTCTCCACCCGCTCCACCTCCTTCCCCGCTGCCTACACAGTCAGTCAGCAACCGAATCATATGTAGAAATGTTGACAGCAGCTTTGAAAGCTATTGAGAACATCCTTTTGTAGTTAAAAGGCTGCCAGCTTGCATACTGATAAAAGCCAACTAGTTTTTCGGCCCCCACTCTCATTGAATTAAAATTTAATTATAACGGAAGTACGTTGTTGTTAGAGCCTAGGGCTGTTTAGTACCCCCTCACAGCCCGTCTGCGCCTAAGTCAAACAATCAAAGGCAGAAGCAACGCGAATGCTACGAATGATTACACATATGCCACGAGCTATATTTTGTACGTGTTATTTGAGCCACTTTTATACACAGGGCACACACACAGCCATACAGCAACACATACATGTACAAGCACACACACACATTCACACACACACACACACACTACGCAGGCAGACCTTTGTTAGCAGCTTTATAATTTCCACACAAACTGCTTCAGTCTCATAATCTCGCTTTCTCTTTCTCTTTCCCATACTCCCCTAGCTTACCATGCATCTCTTTCTCCCTGCCCGCTCCGCACCCTTCTAATGTCTATCGCTTTGAGCTGCTTTTCAGGGCTTTTCTAATGCATAAAAGCTGGCAAAATTCATGAGCGCCGTCGAAGAACTGTCCAAGTGTCAAGCAGTCGTAAATAGCCTGCGACACTTGCCACTTGTCACGTGCAACTGCAGCAGGTGTGCGGCATAGCATGCATTGTGCATTTAACCAGCAACAACAACAACAACTGCAACAAAAGGACACCAACAAGTTACAGCTAACGACAAACTGCATTCAACCTTGTCCTTGGCTATTTTGGGTGTCCAGGAAAAATGCCAAAAATGGGCGCGAACTAAATACAGTGTAAACCCGACAAACGAACAGCTAAGTGAGCGGACAACTTTTTAGATGGTCTACTTTTCGCATTCAATAAGGCAAGTAAGAACGACTAGCCGAAAAACAAATACCCTTATAGACAAATTTCTCACGATTTTTTCTTTGCAGCTATGCGAATTTATTGCGTAGCCCGCAACCGCTTCAGTTGGCTCAAGAGATCTTGAAAAATAACAAAATTGTTAAAACTAGTCTTTAAAAAAGCTTAATTATTATCTCTTGAAAGTAATTTATGTGTATTTAGTTTTTTAATTGGTTATTTTAACGACATCTCTTCAATGTGCGTCTTTACTGTATTGCGCGACGCTCAGAAGTAGGCAACAACAAAAATGTTTTGCCGCGACGCTCAGAAGTAGGCAACACTTTTTGTCGCGGCCTTGCCATTAAAAGTTAATTATGTGGAAACACTGTCGCACGCCAACACACACATACACACATAAGCATATAATCCTCTAGATTAAAGGCAAGCAAAGTTGCACATTAGTTTTGCTTGCTCTAAAGCCCACTCCCTTTCTATTTCTCTTTCTCGTTCACTTTCACTCTGTTCTCTTACTTTCTCTGCTGCTGCAATTAAACTGCCTAAATGGGATTAAGCATACGCCCCATTGTACGCACGCGTTTAAGGCGCTTATGTTGCTGTTGTTGTTGGCATTGTTGTTATTGTTTCTGTTTGTTCGTCGCAATTGTGTTGGACCCGGTAAAAAGCCAACTTAAACGACTTCATTGGCGCCTTTTGACCCTCAAAATTACTATTATACGCTACGCATGCTAATACCCTGTAGCTAATTAGCTTGCAAATGGAAAGATAAATCTAAAAACACGAATGGATAAATTTTGAATTTTCAATGGATTTTTGAGAAAATTAATGTGCTTAACTAGAATTTTTCTTTAATATACGAATAGTTGATGGAAACTAAAAGAATCTTAGGGCGAACTGGAAAACGATTCAATTAATTGCATTAGGTAGATCGAGCCAATTCCAAGGAATAGTTCTTTCACAGTTCTCCTTCACGTGTCTTTTGCCACTGGAGATAAGATCCCACCTATTGCAAAGAATAATAATAATTAGGCATTACATAACAATTTTTGTATTATATAATCATAGACAATGGCATCTATGAAGATCTCAATACGCTGATCAAAATAATAAAATCAAAATATTGACAGTTATGGGAATAATCAGTTGGAAATAAAGCCAAATGCTTTATTATTATTAAATATTGAATATAATTATAGTTAATTATAAAGTATTTAATCTGCTGACAGAAACAGTTCCTTCGTGTTTTATTGATTTATTTCTTAGGCCCGGCATATTAATTGTTGTCGAGTTTGGATTAAATTTATGGGGCAGGATAAGCTTGCAGAGCGTGTTAGATTTTTTCATTTTAATTTTTTATATTGTTTGTTGTTGCTGCTGCTGTTGATGATGACAACATGCCAAGCGAGGCATGTCGAGCCGTGTCCTTGAGCTGCTTTAAACTAGTTCAGCTCTGCGTAATGAAAATGCAGCCATGCATAACAAAACATGGGGCAAAGGCAACGGCAACAACAAAAAAAGCAACAACAACAACACGTTTGTAGAGAATTACGTGTGCGTTGTGTTTGTTCACGTCTTCGTTGCATGTTGCCACAAAATTCTAAGATGTCAGGCACCTCGACAAGAATCTTACTCTTGTGCTGTCCCTCTCACTCGCACGTCATCTCCCGCTGCCTGCCACCCCACTCTCTACCTTTCTCTTTCTTTCGACCTGCCATTTTGGACTCAGGTTGCGCCTTTATGCATAATTATCTTAACTTTTGCTCCTGCTTCTCTTTGTAGTTGTTGTTGTTGTTGTCGCTCAAAGGAGTTCAAAGCGCTGCCGAGTTGGGCTAAAAATGGCCCCAAGTGCTAATTTGCAATCGCTTGAAGTAGGCTTACAGTTAGTTTTTGTTTCATGTTCGTAGTTGAAGTTTTCCTTTAGGCTTTCATTAGCCACACGCCAGCGCACACAAGATATTTGCGATATACAGTAAAAAATCCGTTGAATGGACCTTCTTTCCGTATGCCCTGCTACAGGTTTATGCTCACTTTTAAGAAACTTGGAAGAAATTAAAAAAGCCTTAGAAAACTTGCACGCTTTGCTGTATTTCGATGTTCCACGCTTCTAATTCTCAACAAGTTAGGGCTTTGATGGAGGGACAAAGAGCTTGCAAAAATTATATGGGTGAAAAATTCGGCCGACTGAAAAAATTTTAATATAATCTTGTTTTTCCATATGTATCCAATAAATTGGTTTCGTAACAGATACTAATTTTGTTACCCAGTGTAAAATTTGTTGCGTAGTGTAATAGAACCAGGAGCTTCTTTTTCGTTAACGAACTTTTATTGTTACGCATAAGCGATATAAAAGGTGGGCATGACAACAAATTTACCGGTCAAGGATATTTAGTTGCAAGAGAAGACTCCGTTAATAGAGCCTTCAATGTGCAACAAACGCGTTGCATGCACTTAATTGGCGCACTTGAAACTGGAACTGGCCAATGGCCAAAAAGCTCAGCTAGCCAAGAAAAATCCAAAAAACAAAAACATTGTAAAAAAAAAACCCTGCAAGACAAGAGAAAGCAATAAAGTTTTGCATAAATGACGAAATAAATGACAGCAAAGCAAAACAATTCTGGCAAATACAATAACAACGCAGAGGGGGAACGCTCGTTGTTCCTGCTGGGGTGTTTAGCTTGGGGATGGGTGTTTATTGTGTGTCTGTGTGTGTGTGTGAGTGTGTGTGTGTGTGTTTCTCGGGTAGGTTAAATACGTTGCGCTCTGAGCTTTGCGGCCCAAGCGTACTGGGAAATATAAAAGCTGACGAACTCTTTGTTGTTGTTGTTGCTGTCGTTGTTGCTGTTGTTGTTGTTGTTGTTGCTGGCTCTTGTTTATTGACTTTATGCGGGGGCGGCGGTGGCGGCGGTAGCGGCGTCGTATAATTTGTTTCTACTTTAACCAAACTCAACCCCTGTCCCATGTCACAATGCCGCAAGTTGGAAAATTGTGCGCCTCAGCGGCGCTAACAACGCACACAAATAAACACAATTGCGTTTTGCTGTTGTAACATGAATGCGCTAGAGGATACCCTGTAATCTTTGTATCAATTAAGTGATTCATGTGTGCATAGAGGTAGAAAAATACAATTCCAATGAAAAAACTAACCAACCAAACCAATCAATAATCTTTGCGAAGAGTGAAACAGAGAGGGAAGTGGGCGCGGCGATTTTACTTTTGGCTCGAACTGTCAATGGAAACAATCCTTAGTCTACATTCCAAATGCGATGATGCGAGTTGCAAAACTGTAGGCTATATAGTTTTCTATAGAGATATAGTTTTCTAGAATGTATTCTTCCGCCCATTAGCGAAACTATGTAAGTATATAAATAGTCATTTGAAGCTTAAACTCATTACGAATTGCAACGCGTCAAGCAACAAAATTGTGTTAATCAATGACTTCAGTTTTCGAATTTAGCTTAAGTATTTATCATACAGGGCATGCCATAGTTGGGCATTTTTTATAATTCTCAGTGTGGGGCACATTTATTGACAACTACAACAAAACTGAAACATTTTTGCATTTTGTTGTTTTTGCCCGTGCAATGCAAATAACCAAAAATGCCGAACAACAACAGCAAAAATAACAACATTTTGATGCCGCTTATTGGCATTGGCAAAAATATTGGCAAAACATTTGCTGCCAACCGCAAGAGGGCGCGGGATGCGCTTGTCTGCCCACACATTGCACTTGAACTTGCCACAGAAACCGCCAAACGACGTCCTCCGCGACGCAACGTAAATTATATAATGCAACAACGACAAAATCAAATACAACACAAAATGCAAGCAACATCAAAAATAAATAAAACAAATGTAACGACCTTGAGAGCAAGCAACAACAAGAATAACAAGAACAACGCAACAAATTTAAAAATAATATCTCAAAGAGAACGCGGAAAAAAAAAGCGGATCAAGAGCAAGAAATGGCGGCCATGCGTTGGCGTCAACTGCGGCGTCGGCGTCGCCGCTGTCGTTGGCAGCGTCATTGAAATTATGCAAAGCGAGAAATTACCGGACGCATCGTGTGTGTGCATGTGCATACACATGCAAATTATTATTTGGCAGCTCCCCCTGCTGACTGCATGCTAAATGCCGCTTCAATGCGTATTTTGTGTCTAAAAATTTGAGCTTGCGGCACGCATTAAAATTACAGCCATATTTGTTGTTGTTTGTATTTCTGCCGCGTAGCCTTTTTATAGACGTGTGTGGGCCCCCTCTCCGGCTAATGTGTTGTAAAGTAAAAGAATGCCAATGCCAATCGATTTTCGTTGTTGGGTTGCGGGGATTAATCGAAAAACGTGCTGGAAACACGTTAAGTAAGTCGAAAGCTAAGTATACACAAGTAAAGGCGATAAGTGCTAATAAAAAATCCGTTAACAAAGGTGGAAAAAGGCAGGTAGTGGCAGCGCGAAGTTTATTTCCTTGTAGCCAACAGCGACAACAACAACTACTTACAACACACCCGCACCGCATGTATAGACATTCGGTTCTGTCTGTCTGTGGCTGCGGGCAAATCCACCACCCAAAATCCCAACTGAGCGGCTGCTGCTGCTGATGCCACAC
Source organism: Drosophila virilis (assembly GCF_030788295.1). NCBI lineage: Eukaryota > Metazoa > Arthropoda > Insecta > Diptera > Drosophilidae > Drosophila > Drosophila virilis. The sequence goes on from NC_091544.1 coordinate 25,925,874, forward strand.
AAAGCTGCATTGTAACAAAATTCCGCAACTTACCTGCGACGACGACTGCGACCGCGGTTGCTGCGGCTGCTTCTTTCCTGCCGCTCGCTTTGGCCAATCTAATTATCTTTTGCAGCACTTAGTTTTGTGTTTTGGTAATCGTTAGAGCTATTGTTCTATATATTGGATTTTTATTTATTTTTTTTCAGTGTTTCACACACTGGCACGGACACATTCGCGCACACACACACACGCACACACACACACTGGCACGCTCATGCAGCGGCACAGACGCGAATAACCGTTAGCAATTAACAGCAGGCACCGTGCACCTCGAGTTCCGAGCATCGACTGCTCGAACGGCTCTGCAGGAATATACTAGTGGGAAAGCCAGCTCGACGTCGATGAGCGAAGAGCGCGCATGCGCCTCGCATTTCAATTTCTTATCACTGAAACCGCAAATCTTACCGTCAAACTAACGGAATTTACGCGCTTTTGTGTACGTTCGTTGAGCTGTTTGTTCGTTTCTAGCGTATCGATTTTTTAACTCACTCCTCAATGATATGTTTAAAAAGGCCGGCGCTACTTATTTGCGTGAGTTTTCAATCTGCTCTCAATGCGCCGCATTCAAGTGCCTTTAAAAAAATACTACTTTCAGTCAGAAAATAACACTAATTTAAATAAAACCCTAAGCGGCCTCTTCTTGTTCGTTGTGTTTGTAACGCATGCGAGGGCTGCACTAACGAAAAAGCCTTTTACGAGCCGCTTGTTCGCTGAACTAGCTCGATAACATTTGCTGGCTGACTGACATTTCTCACTCTTTGTATTGCAATTCAATTATATGTTTGAGCATTTCATAAAATGCACTTTATGCTACTCATTCTTTTGCATGACTTCAAAATTAACGCTAGAGATGCATGGAGAAGATGCACGATAGCCGAATTTTTTCAACGACTACGATGTGGTTTGAAATTCTCGAGTACCCTGAACCATAACGAAATTCGAGGGCTGCATAGGCACCGCAATGTTAAATATATCTGTGGATTATTTACTTAACTTAACAGCTTGCTAAGAGGTTAGACATATTTTTAAATTTCTAAATACTGCTCGCAGCTAAATTTAATTTTAAATTTAAATTCGAATAATGTTAATAAAATGGTTAAAGACCACTTCAATTCCCTTATTAAATTCAATTTAAAACAGCTCTTCGCGCGAAGCATTCGAATATCCGGCTTATTTCATAAATATCTCATTCTGCAAATAACTAATTCAGGACGACTGTTTAACAATATGCCAATCCAGTCAATATTCTATTCATACTGAAGAAAAGTAACTATCGTAACATTATATAATACTCCTGGTGAGATCTAACCATTTGTATTACTATTGATGTTTTTGCCAGGACTACCACTCGATTTATATAAAAACCTGTTCAATTTTAAGGAAATAAAATGTTATATTCGTCGTAAATATGCTTTCCAAGAATCTCAAAAAGGGCGTTATCTTCAAACTATTTAATATTATGCCAAAATTATAAGCCTGCGAAACTTCTTAGAGTAGATAACAATTAAAATATATGTATATCGAAAAAAATGTCTGTAGAATAGCATGAAAAAAAGCTTTAATTAAATTTACTTAAAGTTAAGCTGTTAATTTAATTTGTTCACTTCAGTTTAATTATGTATATAAATCAATCAAATGTTGATATTTAGTGCACAGTTTTGTTTTCATTCGCTGATCTACTATCGATAGTCAAACGATATTAGTAGTGTTGCGAGGTGGCGCACATTTAATAAGCACTACTCATCGACTGGCCGCCATAATAAATCGTCGATAGATCTTACAGCACTATCGACTAGTACATATTGTTTTTGCTCAGAGTAGTTAATACGACTGTTTTCCTTTTCATATTTTGCATCAGGTTGTGCAATTTTGTCTGTTCGTTTTGGTGTTAAAAGCAACGCGTCTTGTGTTTATTGTGCGTTTCGTTTTGGCTTGTATATTAACTGTGCAAATTTAGTGCAGTTCACAATGCGAGCGCTGCGCAAATCAAAAAAGTCGCATTCGTGTGTGTGAAAATTCAATACAAATTGCAAAAAGCAAGCGACAACCGAGTAGCAGCAGCAGCGCAAAAGTGAAAAATGTGCTTGGCGGAGCATGCGGAAAATAAGCATAAGCTCTCGACCACAAACACGCTAAAACAACAAACAACACGGTCGTCTTCCCCAGCATTTTGCTCCACAACCAATACTGGCGTCCTCGATATAAACACGCAACACCAACAACTACAACAACAACAACAACAACATCAACATCAGAGCCTGCTTTGTAACAGCACAACGCCCACATTTAACGCCAAATATAGGCGAAAATGTTTACTGCTGCTGTCGCTGCTGCTATTCCACGGCTGCTTCAGCGGCTTACATAGCGCCAGCGCCTACAATTGCACCACAAATCCTTGCCAGAACGATGGCCAGTGCCTGGATGGGCAGTGCATCTGCGCCGAAGGCTGGCAGGGACCTGCCTGTCAGTTCTGTGGCGGAAAAGTGCGGTAAGTATCAGTTGCCTCCCGCCCCCGCGCACCCCCACAGCTGGCCAATTTAGTTATCGTTGTTGCCGTATGATTCACGACAACAACAACAACAACAACAATGACCACACACAAATCAGCGCTAAAATGTATTATTCAATCAGCTTTGTACTCTTTTTTTGTGGTCGATTTGTGTCAAGCAACGGTTTAGTTTTTGAGCTGCTGCCCATTCTCGTTAGACGGGTTCCAGTTGCTGTCTCCAGTTCTCTTTTCTTTTCTTTTTATACCCAGCAAATGGGCAGAGGTGGGTATATTGGTTCTGTACATGTATGTAAAAGGCTACCTCGCATAGTATACACCATGTTACATATATTTTACACATGCTTTATATATTTTACAAAATAAAATAGTTTAGTAAAACAGATTTCGATCATTTTTCATAGTTTATGATAATCAGGTATATAGGTTGTTAAACATCCACATATATTTGACATTTTTTAATATTTGATTTAGATTTTTAACTTTCAATGGCATCTTTAAGCTCTGATAATTTCATAACAGTCGGTGTTGTGAGTCGTAGTGGTCACAGGGTATTTTCCAGTCGATTATCCTTGGCTAGCGCACTCTTCTTTTTTTGTTGTTTTATTCGCCTTTCCCCATTTCATTCTTTCGTTTAACTGGGTGCTTTCTACGCGCTTACGCCCATTTTCTCACTCTCTCGCCTGCTCCTCCTCTCTTCCCTACCTCGTTTATTTCCAATCAGAGTGCATGCTTTAATTACCTTACACTTGGCTTTGAACCTGCCTCCTGTTCCGGCCAAAGCTCGCCAAGCACAACTCAACTTATATTCTAATCAGAGAAGTTTGCAAGCGCACATCATAAAGCTCATAAGACGCACTGTTTATATTTCTTAATAACGGGTATTTGCTCAGTGTGCGCTCGATAAGGGCAATCTCTGTCTTGACAGCACCATATTTAACTGGAGAACGCTCGCTCTGCTCGCCCGCCACCCTGCCCCACTGGCTGCACCACTCGAATGGTTCGCTCGGTTCGCTGAGTGGGTGCTCGGTTCCGTTAAATTATTATACCCTTTCGGGGAGTTTTATATTTATACAAAATTGTGTGACGCCTTAAAGACATTTCCAAAACTCTTTTGCTATACTTATATATATATATATATATTTCCATCTGATCATATATGTTGTCCACATAGTTTTCAAAAATTGAAGTACAAGTATTCGCAAGGTAAAAACCTTTGTTTATCGGACTACTATATCATAAAGTTCCCATAGGAGCAATCGTTTGAACTTTGAGTTTCTGAATGAATGTGATTAAGATTAGCAATATCTGCAATAAGTATTTAAACTTTCGCAATAACTTTGTCATCGAAACGAAGAGAAGAGACTTTAAGCTTTGTATTTTATTATCTTACGCCCCTTCTGGCTGTTTGCGAGTTTTTATTGATGGACGACTGCGTCCCAGGTAGTTATTTAGAGAAGAAGAGTATTGCGCCGTCGATCATATGGTAACAACGTCAATAGCCATTCGGAAAGTTGCGAGACGTTGCGTAGCCTATGAGCCCTTGTAGAGGGTATTATGAGTTTTTCATGAGATATATAGGGCATAGTAGACATCTTCGACCTCATTAAGAATATATGTTCTTATTAAGGGACATAGTTTTTGTTATTAAGTTGATCAAGATATTTTGACTAAGCCTGGCATATATTTATATAAGCCATATCTAACATAAGCCTTTATAGGAAAGATCGGTGGCTTGACGACTTTCCTCACACAGCTGCAAAATCCTACAAGAGTATTTAATTTTCGACTTGTCGAAGTTAGTCGTTTTATCTGGTTTTTGCTGTCTTTATTGACCGATTGCCAATGGTGCGAGAAACTCGCTGTAGGTGCACACATATACACACACATATATATATATATATATTACTATATATATTTAGTTTAACGATTTACAGCTGATATGCCGTAGCCCCATTTTGGCCAAGCTTATCAGCAACTATGGGCGTTAACTTATCACGTTTTCATTTTGGCCCGTCAACACGTTAACTGCACCTGTCTCTCTGTTCGCTTTATAATTCCCTATTTATATGGGGTTTTGCCATTCTTTGCTGAACATGGACGGGCTAGTCAGGGAGTAACCATATGAGGATGAGCCAGATCAGTAGAAACTTGGCAATTGTTTACGATCAGAGAAAGCAGCGCCTAAAATTAGAGAATCAACGCAGTAAACTTTCCTAGGCAGTGACAAGCACTGGACAATGTCATTTTGCATAGCCTGAACTTGGCTTAAAATGGCATCGTTTTTTTATGCACATATGTAGATATATTCTTGAGCAGCATGCTGAGCCTAGTTGATCCGTTCGCTCATCTTCTTCGATCGTCGACCTCAAAGATTATTTAATATAATATAATATTTATATAATAACTCACCTTCTTCGATTTGCCAACTCCAAATAGTCTGCGCTTGCACCAGTTGCGAATTTTAAGCGCATACAATGCAAAGTTTGCGTTGAGTTTCGAGAAGTTCGTGTGTTTATTTTCTGTTGCTATTAGATTTGGTCTCTTTTTAGCGAATATTATGTTGCTAAGGCTCAGCTGCCGCTGCTTGTTTTGAGAGCAGACAGATTATATATACCAGTTAGATACATTATATCAGCATCATATCAACATACATATCATCCTCATATATTTGTTATTTATATAACAAAAGCTCTTTTGTGTTGTTAAGCTCTGTGCTATTACCACTTGACAAAAAAAAAAACGCTCTTAAAAATAAATAAAAAAAAATAATAAATAGATTCAGCACAATCTTTATGATAAAAGTACACTAAGTTTACATTTGAGAGGCGCATTTGCAAGAACGACTTTTATCTTTTATCATTTAAGAAATTATACAGTATCAATTATTATAATTTGAACAGTTGCATCTTATTTAAAAGGGTTTCACGCTAGAATTTATAATTTATTGTTTTTAAACACTTTGTGACATTTTCCTCTACAAACATCTGATTTCTGACAACATGTGCTTATATATAATTGAGCCTTATCTACAATAGATTTCAATTAAAACGAAATCTATCAGATTACATATTATATGAACCGAACCTCGAGTAAAATACGTCATGTCACGTAAGGTTTAATATTTTTAGCTTGTTTAAGAAAAAAATGGAATTGCGAATACGATATGCGCAAATGCGCATTTAAAATTCTACGTACTGTTTCTCTAATAATTACAATAATATTATTACTAATATTGAAAACAACTATTTATTATTTATTTATTATGGTAAAAGTGCGCGTTTTAGATACTCAAAAGATCACTGGAAATAAGTTTGCAGCCGTTCGGACGAAAGTTCGTATTAACGTTTATAAAACCTTTGACTCTCTTTTCCGCCTAATACGAGTGGATTATCCGAAAAGTGTGAAACACCGCTTAGATTAACTTGTGTATGCCAAAGTTCAAGGGTTTACCTGTTCAAATTAGTTACTGGGAGGTATTCAACACATAAAAAACCTTCAATCAGTGCAAATGAGAATTTACATACATGTTTGATGGAGAAGATAGGAGAAGCCATATACATATGAAATTTCAAGGCTCTTGATGTTCACACAGGCAGACAGATATAGCTAGATCAACTCCTGATCAAGAATATATAGACAACACATTTCAAACATTTTCAGAGTATATAAACTTGCATACAGTTGTTTTCCGCGAATTTTCCACACTTGCAAGTGTTATTTCCAAAAACTTACATCATATAAGCGATAAAGTTCAGCTCCATGTTTGTGTGTGGATCTGTCCGTCAGGACAAACTTTTTATAGAGATAGAATAATCTTGAAAATGTATTTTGAAACGTAATACACTATGACCAGCGTATTTCATGGGGCATCTATTGGGCTAGCTGTTCACTTGAAGTACTGAAAAACTTGTAAAGTGAGAAAGCAGGGGCTGGTGGGGGCCACGAGTTTCTCTGTGTATACTTATGTGTGTTGACTTGCCACAGTTAATTGTTTTCAAGTTGAAAAGTAAACAGCGCCAAGTAACAAGCACATCTTGTGCTGTATATATATCGATGTCTCCGTTGGGGCAAGTTGTTGACAAATGAAAAGAAAGCAGTTATTTTTAAATGGATATGGACTGACGGATGGACGTGCCACTATAATAACAAATGACAAAGAGCTTTGCCGCGGCTGCAATTGCGGCAGTTGCGGTGCTTCTGCCTGCTGCTGCTGCTGCTGTTGCTGTTGCACATGCCCCACGTTCCATGCGTTCCATGCCTCAAAGCTTCTACATGCCCCAAGCCCAGATTCTCATTGTATGCATCAATTGAATCAAGCTTGCATTTGCGTTGGCTGGCAAATTCAATTATCTTGGCAGTGGCAGCAGCAGCGGGATCTGTTGCGGGCGCCGTCACGGGCGCGGACATCTGGCCACAATTTACATATGTAATTGTGAGCCTGAATTGAAGCCAAGTGATGCCACATCAAAAGCTGACGAAATTCGATTTATTTCAGCACATTTTCTCACTCTCTACCCTCTCTTACTCTCTCTCTATCTCTTCCGTATATACATTTATATAGGATGTACCATCCCATGGGCACCATACACGATGGCTGGGGCAACTATTCGGTGAGCGTCAAATGCAGCTGGTTAATTGATGCACATCATCCCCACTGGGGTCGTCGTCACAACTCGAACCCGTCGCGTGCCGCCAATATACGCATTCATCTGCGCGAATTTGCCACAGAATGCGGCTGGGATCATTTGTATATATACGATGGCGATAGCGTTGATTCGCCGCTACTCGCGGTCTTCAGGTAAGTCCACACAGTAGCTCTCCACACTTGAAGCTCATAGCTAATTTCTCTCTTTCTCTTTGTCATGCTTTTCGCAGCGGCCTCATGTATCGGGGCAACTTTTCCATACGCCGTGTGCCGCAGGTCATCGCTAGATCAGGCACAGCGCTCCTCCATTTCTTCAGCGACGATGCATACAACATGTCCGGCTTCAATCTGACGTACAAAATGAACGGCTGTCCCACGGATAGTGATGGTAAATGAAAATGCGACTTTATTTACTTAAAACAAAAATGATGTGTCTGAGAAGTTGAGAAAATTCCGTTCGATATTCCTACAAAGGCGCTTGTGATTTTTTAAGTTCCCGTAATATATATGCAAATATTGTGTATAAATTTACTTTTAAGTGGATAGTATGATATTTCTCAAAGTTCATTCAAAAGCCCCTTATTTCCGTTAGACTCTAATATATCTAGTTATGTAAGGAATAGGCGAAACTTATGCGAATAGTCTAAAAAAACATGATATACTTGGAAAGTAGCGGAAGTCTTTATTAGACTTGAAGATCAAATGAAATTTCTTTGGTTTAAAAAGAGTCTAAAACGAGTATAGCGGGATATGTCCTGGGTTAAGGTTTCTTAAGTTTCAAATGATTCTATTTAAAATAGAAAAAAAAAGGCTTTCAAAACCATTTCAGGAAATTGTGAAATTCCATGATAATTGTGGAATTTCAATTATAATGCATAAGTATAATTTTCCATGTTATTTAGTCTTCAGGGTTTTTCACTTACCCTAAATTATCTGATAATTCCGAGTGATTCCCAAATAATTCTTATTTTAACTGCAAACTAAATGCATGGCATGAAAGTTGATAGAGCAAATTACGCCTCTAATAGGCTACTAAAGATAAGACTGTAGAGGGAGAACGTTTAATAAATATTAGTAACTAATAGCACAATGTTCGTTCGCGATAAATTCTAAATTGCGGAAGAATTTCATTTCCTTAAACCCACTTTTGACAAATAAACAAATAAATTTTAATTGAAAAGATATTTAAATTATTTTTAAAGTCATTTTGTCTAGTTTTTGTTTTTTAATTTTTAGTCGAATTATTTATTTATTATATAATTTATTTGAATTTAAACTAAGCGTTCTTCCCTACTACACACAGATGTGGAGTGCTCCGGCCATGGAACGTGCAGTGATGGCGACTGCCTGTGCGATCCGATGTACAGAGGGGAGGCATGCAATGTGGCCGCCTGTCCGAACAACTGCTCAGAGGCGCGAGGTTACGGCATATGCCAGATAGAGCAGGAGCGGTAAGCATTAAAATTCTAATTGGAACGAAAAAATGGAAACTATTATTTTATTATTATTATCATAATTTTTAGCTGTGAATGTAATGATGGTTATGGCGGCGACGATTGCAGCCAGCTGCGGGCACACGGCGTTTGGAGTACGGTACATCCGAAGCACTCGGTGGCGCCATCGGGCAGCGCATCTCACGGCGCCGCAGTTTGGCGCGACACACTACACATCATTGGTGGCGAATCGTATGGGCGTGGCGAACTAATGAGCACCTACGATTTCAATGGCAATGTTTGGGAGACAATGCATCCGGAGGATGGCAGCGCCGCGCCCGAGAAACGCTATGGCGCCTCCACAGTTATGTATGGCGATAAGATATTCATGTACGGCGGCGTTATTAAATCTCAGGGCATAACCAACGAGCTGTGGGCGTTCGATGTATCCGCCAAGACGTGGGAGAACATCACCGTCAAGACGGACACATGCAACAGCACGTATTTCATGTGCGGGCCCCTGCATGTGGCGGGGCATACGGCGACTCTGGTGCCAGGTTTCGGGGATAAAAACAATTATCAGTATATGGTGGTAATATTTGGGCATTCGCCACAGTATGGCTATCTCAATACCGTGCAGGAATTCAACTTTGCTACACGCGAATGGAAAATCGTCCAGACCTACGGCTATGTGGTTAAGGGAGGCTACGGGCACAGCGCAGCCTACGATTTGTTGACCGAAAAGCTTTATATTTATGGCGGCATTGTGTCCGAGAGTGATGCCAGCCAGATTTTGAGCTCCCGTCTGTTTGCTTACGAGCCGTCAACGCGCATCTGGACACTGTTGTCGTCGGCGCCCAGTGCACGGCTGCTGCATACGGCGAATTTTGTCAATCCCGGTCTGATGATGGTCTTTGGCGGCAACACGCACAACGACACCTCGCAAAGCTATGGTGCCAAGTGCTACAGTCAGGATTTACTCATCTACGATGTCTATTGCGATTCGTGGCATATGCATGTAATGCCCGCACATCTGCAGGCGGATCTGGCTCGATTTGGCCACAGCTCGGTGGTGTTTGAGGATGCGCTTTACATATATGGCGGCTTTAATGGCCAACTGCTGAACGATATGCTGCGCTACGAAGCCGGACAGTGCAGTTTCTATACCAAGCAGGAGAAATGCACCAGCGCCCGACCCGGCGTCAAGTGCATTTGGGATGTGCAGCTGATGCGCTGCATCAACATAATGCGCGTACAACGCTTGGCCATTTACGGACGGGAGCAGTACGATTATGTGGCCTGCCCTTCAAAGAGCCGAAATACCATGACCTCGGAGCATCTGCATCATGTACAGCGCTGCCAGGAGATAAACACCTGTCATTCGTGTGTTTCTACCGTCTTTGACTGCACCTATTGTGGCAACGGTGTGTGCAGCAAGGAGCGCTGCCGTGAGACCACCTCGGTGGCATCCATATTCTTTACGGACTCATCAACCTCCACACAACATGGTCATCAGCAGCCAGCTATAACGGTACCGCCACCACTAAATGCCAAGCGACTGGAAAGCTGTCCCGCCACCGAAGATAGTCTGGTGCAATCCAAATGCGAGCAGCTGCACAGCTGCCGCGCCTGCATGGCGAATGCGGCATGCAAATGGGATGCGGAACCGAATCGCTGCCGCAGTCACATATCCGCCTCGGGCACACCCTACAATCGCAGCAGCCACGACGAGAACCTATGTCGGCCAACGTGCTCCACACAAACCAATTGTCACAATTGCACGGAGGATGAGTGCATCTGGTGCCAGAACGAACAGCGCTGCGTAGATCGGAATGCGTATACGGCCAGCTTCCCATATGGCCAGTGCCGTGAATGGACAACTTTTACGTCAAAATGCCGCTCGGCGCCAATAACAGCGCTGAGCGTGGGCAGTACCACAGCGCTGTCCAGTGCACAGTGCGGCTACTATAACAGCTGCCAGCAGTGCTTGGATGATCCGGCGTGCGGCTGGTGCGACAACGGCTCCAACACCGGCCTGGGCAAGTGTGTTGTTGGCGGCGCGTTGTCGCCGTACGATCAGACCGAGTGTGCATTGAAGCACTGGTTCTTTACGTCATGTCCACGCTGCAATTGCAATGGACATTCGTCTTGCAATGATCAGGAGCACTGCGAGCAGCCGTGCAACAATCTAACGATCGGTGCACACTGCGAGAAATGCCGTACTGGTTACTGGGGCAATGCAATCAATGGCGGTGAATGCCAGCGCTGCGAGTGCAATGATCAGGGCGACTATTGTCATCCAGATACGGGGAAATGCTACTGCAACACCAAGGGCATTGTGGGTGATCATTGCGAGAAATGCGATTCACAGAATCATTATATTGGTGACCCGTTGCGCGGTTCCTGCTATTATGAGCTAACCATTGACTATCAATTCACATTCAATTTGTCCAAGAAGGAGGATCGTCATTTTACGCAAATCAATTTTCGTAATTCGCCGGCGAAGCCGGAAATTGATGCGGACTTTACCATTACGTGCAGTGTGCCAGCCAAAATGGACATTTCGGTGAAGCGTGCCGGCTTCCCGGAACGCCTCATTTGGGTGGGCATCAACTGTTCGACGTTCCGGCATCGTTTCGCCAAAACCGAATATCCCTTTGGTCAATCCGCGGATGACAATAGTTCGCTGACAACTTTCTATGTGTTTGTGCATGATTTTCAGCCGCCCATTTGGATCCAGATTGCCTTCTCTCAATATCCCAAGCTCAATCTACAGCAGTTCTTCATTACCTTCTCCTCCTGTTTTTTGCTGCTGCTCCTCATGGCTGCGGTGCTGTGGAAGATCAAGCAGAAGTATGACATGTTTCGGCGACGTCAGCGTCTGTTTGTCGAAATGGAGCAAATGGCCAGCCGGCCATTCTCCCAGGTACATATACTCTAGGATAACTACATACTATTGCTCCATACTAATCCTTGGGTAATTTCTCTACAGGTTTTGGTCGACATTGAACCCCGCGATACAATTGATTTGAGCCTGACGCTGGAGGGCGTCAGCAACATGTCCAAGAAACGCAAAAAGGTGAGTAAACGGCAAAACACCAAGAAAACGCTCTTGATAAACGTTTCTTTAATGTTTCATTCTTCTGCAGGAGTGTCCCAGTCCCATTGCCCTGGAGCCCTGTAATGGCAATCGAGCCGCAGTGCTCTCGCTTCTAGTCCGGCTGCCCACGGGTGCGTATATCTTAAATACTATATACCTACAACGATGGACTTCGGCCTGGATCTTTATTACAAAAGAAATCAATTTTCTCCCTATAGGGCGTATTTTGGTATTCGTTTACCCATTGGAACTGGCTATAGGCCATACTGTTTTTGTGCAAATGTGCACAACGAGGCGCAGAAAGCATCGCCGACCTCTACATACCTTAATTCCTGATCAGAATGCCGAACTTAGTCGATCTGTCCTGTCCGTCCGTCTGTCTGTGTGAACGTGACGATCTCAGAAACTACAAAACCCAGAGCCATTATATATAAACTATATATTCCCCTATACCATACTTCCGCCCACCTTCATAATATAGACAAATATCGTTTTATGAAATAAGTCGATTTTCGTAGAGTATACATAGATTTTAGATATATCGTAGATTTTTTTCTCGAAAAATTGGAAGAAAAGCGTATTTTTAGAGGTAAAGCTTTTCGCTTTGCTATGCCATATTTAAGCCCTGAAGATTTTATTACGATAAACCAATAACACTTATAAAATGAAAGGTGTCTCTAGCTCTTAAAATTAAATTTAATTAAAATTCAGATATAGAATATTATCGATTGATTATCAGAAACTCGTACTGCACATGCACAAGGAGGACCTACATTCTATATTTCTCTATCATCAGGCAGCAGCATTATATGTAGATCATATAAAGTATAGTCTAATTTATGTTTTATCCTGTATTCCACAGGTGGCCTATCGCACGCGCCTGCTGGTCAATCGGCGGGACTGGCCGTGGCGAGCGCTTTAGTCACGCTTGGAAATCCGCGTCGGCCGTCAGTCGAGCAGCATCCCAAGGAGCCAAAACCGAAACGCAAGCAGAGCCAGCATCCAGACAGTTGTACATAATGAAATACAGTTTGCACGCGATAATAATTATGATGAATGATAGTGTGTACAATTAGATGATAGAACCCTAGCGAATATGCTCCAGATTTTCTCTATCTATATAACACACACACACACACACAGACACACACAGCTAGCAAGTTGATAATCCGCAGCTATTAATACTTTAATGCAATTAGTCTAATATACCCTTAAACGAGCGATACGAGAGTACGATGCAAATAATAATAATAATAATAATATTATTAAAATTATAATAATTGAATGATTATTAATAATAACATGATAATTTTTAGCAAAAGGACATATTTATATACGAGTTATATACAATTTGATATAGTTGATAGGTCGTGCGTAGCGTTGCAATTAGTTGTAAATGTTTTATTTATTATTTATACAGTAAAATGTAAACTAATTTTTAGCAGCTACAGCTCCAACTTTTAGTTTATAAATATATATACATATATATATATATAAATACATCCATTCATATATGGCTTAAGTGTGTTGTTAGAATTTATTTATGCAATTAATTATGTGTTTTTTTTTATTGTGTTTTTGCTAGTTACCACAAAAAAGACATTTTACTAATTTTAGCAAAAGCCGTATAGAAAAAGTGATCTTTTAACACACTTGAGAGAGCAACAACAAATTAATGAATGTGTGCAAAAATCTGCTAAATACTGTGTTCATACAAAATAACAATACACTCAAAAGAAAAAAAAAAAAAGAAGAAAAAACGACAACAAATAAAAGTATTTTGTTTCTGTGCAAATATTTACAACAAAGAGCAAAGAACGAACAAGAGCATGAACATGTGTCTGTAAATATATACGATAAATAAATATATATATATATATACATATATACTATACGTAAATTATGCAGCCTATATATGTATAGTACATAGAGCAAAACGCGCCCAAAACAAATCAGTTATGTAATTTAGTGTATGCAACACAATTGTATTAATAATAAAAAATAACAACAATTTCCTTTGAACAACATAAAAAACTCAAATTAAGCCTAAGGTTTCCACTTGGATAACAAATTTGAACAGCAACAACAATGTATGCACCTTGTAACTAGAAACAACAATGAAACAGAATCAAACGGCACTTGTCAACCACTTTTAATATATATATATATATATAAATATATATATACATAATTATATGCTATAAAGAAACCCCAAGCATTTCAGATGTTAATGAAATAACAAAATACTTCAGGCTAGACCAGCTAATTGTATAGTTCTTCAAGTCTGCAAGTGATGCAACATTTTAAAATTGAATTTCGAATTGTAAAATGCGTTTTCTTTGATTTACTTGCCAGCCAATCCACCCCTCTACTACACCCACACACACACACACACAGAGCGTAATGTAAAGTTAATAATTTAGAAACTCAAATCAAGACTTGTTTGTTTCCTAGAGTTTTGAATACATATTCTTTGACAGCAACACAAATCTAGATAAAAGTCATTAATAAATATATAAAATTATATATACATATTAGTTTATTATAAAATAAATAAAACACTGAACAGAATGATGCAATGTTAAGGGCTTTTAATATCGTATATAAATTGGGTTTTTTATACCCTGTTTCTCAGCTGGGCGTGTGTACAAAACTCGTTAGCATCGTTTTAATATTGACCGACTTGGAGACTGAGCTGCCTTATAAAACCAGCGCACAGAACTTTCACTTTCACCCGACGAAGACGTCACACAAGTTGGAAGCCGGCAGCTGAATGTGTGTGGGCGTGGCATGTTTGAGGCCTGGCCTGTTTAACAAGTAAGCCATCAAGTTGGCTACATATTGAAAACATTCAGTTTAAGAAAATGAAAACAAATTTGTTGTAATAAATTCTAAACTATTCCGATAGATTTATTCTTACAGGCATAATGCATAACGAATTTGTTTGAGGCATAATGGTTAAAGTCAAAGCCTTCTCTTTTTTCTTACTGATTGATTTTTTTTGTAAATAAAATGCTTTGAATCGGATTCATTTTCGGTTGTGTTCCACCGAACCCATCCGTACCTTAGAGCGGAAAATAGTTGATAAAAAAGGGGAATACCGAGTTGAAGCCCGCAGTCGTTGACTAAAATACCAGCAAATTTTGCCAATCCTAGTTATATACTAATTACATCAAGTCAATGCGAAAGTGTGTATAGCACAAACTAAATGGGTTAGCGAATATGCCCACTAAAATCCTACAAACATACTCTAACTTATGTAAAGGCAGCGCAAAAATTGCGTACGGTATTATTAAATGAACTCTTTACATGGCTTCTTCTCTTCTTCATCTTCAACATACTTTTTGGGCATCTTTTGGCATCTGCGTGCCTTTTGTGAGACGGAACTACACGGGGCTGCACTTAACTAAATGATGGCCAGCACAAAGCACAGCAGAGAGCTGAGACGACAGTGAGGCTGCTTTTATTAATGAAATTAAAGAAGAAAGTCATTGAAATATGGCAAAAGCGTGCGAAAACCAAGCGAAGCGGAAGCTGCAGCAAACCCAGCCAAAAAAAAAAAAATAATAATAATAGTTGTTTTGACATGAACAACTCGACAAATATCAAAAATGTGATAAATCAATGCCCTTGGCTGGCGCTACATACCGAAAATATCCGCAACTGCAGACGTCACACTGAGTCAGCCAAGTTTTCAGGCCTAGAAAGACAGAGAGAGAAGGGGGGTGCACTTAGATAAATCGGTTTTACCCCGTGGCCAAGCCAATGCCTGCCAGCGAAGGCTGTCACGCACCAGGTTAAGTGGGGCCCATAGTAATGCGCGTTAACTGAACTTTATGAATCAAGCGGGCGCATCAGGCAATTGGTTCGGTTGTGCGTGCAGTGGCATTCAGCCCATGAATGAGTGGACGACGCACCTAAAAAACAGAGATGGCCTTTTCTTCGACTTTTCTAACACGCTGCGGACGGGACGACATAAGCATGAAAATATTTGAGCTGTAAACGGAGTCTGAACCCAACTTGTTATTATTATTATTATTATTATTATTATTATTATTATTATTATTATTATTATTATTATTATTATTATTATTATAATTATTATTATTATTATTATTATTATTATTATTATAATTATTATTATTATTATTATTATTATTATTATTACAATTATCATTAGTATAATTATTATCATTAGTATTATTATTATTATTATAATTATGTTCTCATTATTATAAATATATTTAAAAATATTTTTATATATATTTTATTATAATATTTCTATTATTATTATTTAATGTATTGGCAATATTTATAAACAATTTAACCCTGGAGTTCGAGTCGGGATTCTTGTCTATAGGTCAATGACCTTAGATTAGAATATAGAATGTATTTATTATATAGCAGTTTTCTGCGATCCGAAAGAATACATTACTCATCTTGTAATACTTATACATTTCCTTATATTTACCTTTTTAAAATTTTACATTTTTAAAATATCTAAGTAAGCTTTCGCTTATTTTAATACAAATATTTACCCCACGTCCAACTTATTACAATTGTAATGTACAGAAAGGGGACGACTTTTTCTTTCTAATTAAATTTTTTTGTATTTTTCAGAAAATTAAAAATAGGCCTACGCTCTCTACTATAAAAACTAAATAACAATATCCTTACATGAAAACTAATTAATATTGTTCCAATTAAATTTGTAATCTAAATTTCTAATCTAATATGTTAAGTGTTCGTGACGCTTGCAAATGGAGTTCGTGTTGGGTCGTGCGTGTTCGTGTCTTTAAATAAAATACGACACGCGCTCAACGCTGTGTTTGATTTTAAAAATTCCCAAAACGAAAAGCTGTCCAAAGTAAAACTTCAGAAAAAAAAACAAATTCAAATGCGTCAGCTGTGAGTTTTTCTCGAAATTCGTATACAACATGTTGGATCGAACCTGAGCCACCGGCAGAGCCACGAGCAGAGCACCACCGTGTCGAGCGGCCACTAAGAGCCGTGGTGCTGCGCCTTCAACGGCTCAAATGAGCTGCGTTCGCCGTTGAAGTCGCACGCGAATTTAAATCGCCAGTCGCTATATAAAAAGTACGTTACGAGAGAGTTATTTTTGCGCCATAGAAATTCAAAGTGAAAATCAAATTTAGCCAACAGCACGACGCGTGCATCTGTGTGTGTGAGTGAAATTGTGAAAATCGCAAATTAAAGCCCAGCGCCTTTTAAAAAAAGTTAAAAAAAAAAGCAAAGCGCATACCAAAGCCAAGTGCACTTGGATTAAAGCACTAAATCGAGACAAGATACATATATACATATAGATATACTATATTTACTTGGACATAATTTCACTTTTTATTGGATTAGCTGCACTCTGATTGGACCCCAAGTTGAACAGGTTTGTTGAGCAATGCCCCCCCCCTACCACCTGCCCCCTCTTAATGCGCTTAAAACTGAAATCGAAACTGGGATTCATTTTTTATGTGACACTCGTAAACATGTCAAATGCTGTCGCCCATCTTGAAGCCACAGTTCAATCCAAAATGATCTCTTAGCTTAGTTTCGTGCTCAAGGTAACCTCTTGGCATTTTGCTAGTCTCAATCGAAACACGTTGTGTGTATTACTAATATTAGCCAAACAAAACAAACACGCATTTGAATTATACTTAGCTAAATATTTTGCGAGAGTAGTTTAAACGTTGTCAAAATGTGTGAACGATTCATTTTGGTATCTTAAAACTTTCTTATTTTAATTTTTCAGACAGATTCAACATTTGTAGTTTAGCGTGCAAATAATAGAGAAAATAATTATGATATTTACAAATTGATAATAATTTTAACATATTTTTTTCTTTTATATTATAAAGTCTATTCATTTTTGTAATGAATTATCACAAAGAAGTTAACTGCGATTGAAAAAAATTCTTAACCTAGCTCTTACTCATATTTAATTTCCAAAAAATTACAAAAATTGGAAGAGTTTAAAATTTCTCTTTTTTTTGTATGCATGCAAAGTTGTCAACAATTTTCAAACCTTTTTAAATATCAAATTTATGCTTACAAAGTTTCCAATTATTGAAAATTGTTCCAAATTAAAGAAAATGCTTTCAACAAATTTATAAAAAGTACATTTTTCAAAATAAAATTTTGAAGTTGACTTAATTTCATTATTTCAAAATGTTTTTACATTTGAGAAAGTATTTGTGAAAAATTTGTATATGGCAGAAAAATGACAGAATTGTTTATTTATATTATTGTTATTTAATAATTGTTTATTTTATTTAATTTAATTAATTGATAAATATTTAAGATATGAGAAAATATTTTCTACGAATCTGATCTTATTTGCATTCATTATCTTTTTTCTAAATCAAGAATTTTTTTATGATATTTATTTTGCAATTTGTAGAATTGTTAATTCAATTTTTTTTTTTATAATTTTATTCAAGCTTGGAGAAAGTATTTTTTGCAGTGTTTTGATTTTACAAAAAGTGTATATTTTTTCCAACTTAATCAATGCACAACAGAAACTTGTCGGGTGACATCATAATTGAAGAAAATAAACACAAATAGGCTTATTACCCAATAATAAAAAAACAAACATTGTAAATGGGCAGCCAATTGAGAGTCAAGAGAGCGATACGGGCAATTTCAACTGTGCCCCAAAAATAAAAAACTAAAATAGAAATAAACTAAAAGCAAAACCCGACTTTAACTGCGCAAAGGCCCAGCAAAGCGCCGTTAGGCCGTGGAAGACTTGGAACTTGGAACATTTCGCAAGTGAGTGCACACGCAATAATAACTGTAGCAGAAAACTGTGCAAAAAATATATATGGAAAAAAAACTAACGAAAAGCGCCGAAAAATCAAGACATGAGTCAGCTTTGTAGTGTGCTCAAAACTGGCACAGCTTTTAAATGCTCAAAGTCTTGTCTTAAGTCTGGGCTCTGAGACTTGGGCTTATGGACAGCTCAATGGCATTGCTGTCAATGTTCGGAGATTCTGTCTGGACAGCCCACACGCCCGCCTGACATGTGCCTGACCTCATTTCACCAATCGTTAAACTTTACACTCTACTAACTGTCACACGCTTTGGGCCAGGCCAAGCATATCAAGGCAGCTAATGTGACAGGGTCAAAACGCTAACAGTGCGCGCCGCATTAGCAGCCGCACTTGCCAACAAACAATATTTCAATGACAAACAACAAAGCTAATAGCCAGGTTTTTTTTTTTTTTTGTCTAACTTGCTTTTTTGGCTAGGGTGAAATCTTTTTGGCCGCCTCAAGTTCATGCCAAGAGTTTGCCACTGCTTTCCCGCAAACGGCGTGAAATTTGCTTTGCTGCAAAAGCCAGCGAAAATATTGCAGGTGAACTAGTGCCAACTGTGGCCTGGTTTGGGCAAACCTTGCAATGCCTAAAAAACACAAACTAACATGAAAAAACAGTTGTTCTGTTGTTGAATACCCTTGTTAGATACCCTTGCAGAGATAAATGACAACTGTATGTATTTTTCTTATCCAAAAACATGATTCAAACATGATTCCGTTTTCTATGGACGAGTCTTTGCTCAGTTTTGGAAGCTATAAAAAGATGATATTTGAATGGGATATTGTTGAATTTTTTGAAGTATAATTATTTATTTAATTTTTGCTGAATTTGTTAGAAGCGGAAGCTATTTATTTTGTGATGCTCTTATGCGAACTATATAATATAGTTGCCTCATATGGATGGGATTTTGACTCTTTTGGGATTGATGAATTTGCCTTAGATATCTTAAAAAAACAAAAGTTAATTTTGTTTGTATATTAGTAGCGTATTATAAATCTGCATTGCTGCATTTTGTTGGGATATCTTGGCATTTAATTGCAATTCTTCCTCGGCAAACGGTAGGATATCATTTTCTAATATTAATAGAATTTTGCGTATATTAAGAGCATATGAATCCGTGTGTTTTACAGATTTGCTCAAAATATATTAAAAACAAAAGTTAACCATTCGAAGACTTTGTTTAACCGATATTTCCCAAGGCAGTTTAATGATATAGTGATCCGATGCGCTCGTCTTAGGCATATCTTATGGAATAGTTATGCAAATTTGCATATTTTCAATGGATAACTCCAGAGTGTGTTTAACAATATAGTAATCCATTCCGATGGATGCCTTTATGTATATACTGCCAGCTATGGTAGGACGACTGCCAGCCAACTTTTATTAGATTTAAAAACTGAATACAGGTTTTCACAAACTTTGCAGACTCAGCTGCTTATACTGAACAAGCATATATGAACTTTATGTGATATCTCCTGATATGCGTCACATAAATAATGACCAAATTTGTGTACTCTCTGCAAGGGCATAAAAATAAGTAAAGTGCCAGCGAAAAGTTTGGTGTGTCGTTTTTTTTTCTCGCTGGTTCCGTATTGAATTTTGTTGTTGGTTGCGCCGCTTAGCAAAATAGTTGTTGTCACTGTTATTGTTGCTTATGTTGTTGTTGTTGCCGTTGCGGCGTATTTGCGGCATTTTAATGTACCAAACACTTTTCACCCGAGTAAGAAAAACCCAAAGCCAAACAAAAGACTTAGGCAACGAACTTTATTTGATATTTGCCTTCTCTTGGATTTTTATTAGCCGATCAGCTGTTGGCCAGCTGCTTATAATTGGTGAAAATTCAACCTGGTGCGATTAAAGCTGGGCGACGACGTCGTTTTCAATGGACCGGAAAACGTACGAAAAACAAGTAAAGAAGAAAAAAAAAAGTGAATTTCCACAGTGCTGGCAAAAAAATGGTGTACGCTGGCGGCAATTGTAGCCGCTGTCGCTGCTGGCTGGCAAAGTGAAAGCGCGGCAACGTCAGATTAATCACACGCCTTCGATGGTAGCAATAACAACACCAACAACAACTACAACAACAACAGCAACAGCTGCCAAATGCTATGAGAAGAGTCGAAAATGTACAGACAATGGCTGCAGCCCGTGACCCGAACTGCACTCGTAACCTCTCGCTGCATGCTTCCGCCTAGCCTATTGCGCAAGCGGCGAGCCTCTAAATTATGCAGCTCAAATGTATGTTATACGTATATTTACTTGAATTCTTTAACCGCAAACAAAATAAAAAAGTTATGTATTTATATATGAACAAAAAATAAGCACTGACTAGTGAAAGTATTTGTATGCATATTTGTTTTTTTAATATTCATTTGAATTTCACATTTCTCATGCCCGGTTTCGGTCTCATAAGCGCAGCGCCAGCGTGTGACGTCAAACGTGACAAAGCCTCGCGCTGGCCACACAACATAACGCACACACACACACACACACACACACACACACACCCATACACACCCGTACTCATTGTGAACTCTCTTTTGCAGCTGCTGCCACAAAACAGGAAATCTGCTTTTTGTTTTTTTGTTTTTGGCTTTTTGGCAACTTTTTTGAATGCCTGCGCCTCAACATGCCACCGCATTGTGAACAACGCTGGCTGAAGCTCTTCTCGGGCTGCCTGCTGCCGCTGCTGCTGTTGCTGCTCGTGCTGCAAGCTGCGGACGCCAAGCGCTCAAATGGTAAGTAGAACGCCAATATGGGCGTGGCCAGGATAAGGGCCTGCCACACGCATCAGCTGCAGAGTCAATGACTTCTTGCTGTTATCGTATTTTCTTTTATTTCTACAGGGTATCATAATTTTGTCACAAAATGTGTAAAATTTCAATTTTAGTTTAAGTTTTTGTAAAGAACAATAGACTTTGATTATTTTTTATTTTGTGACAAATTTTCCACTTCTAAATTCGCGAAAAAATTAAACTTTTTTATAGAACTTTAGAAAATCTTTTTAGAAAATATTTAAGTTGAATTGTTTTCCAATATTGTTCAACTTAAAAAATCGCATTAAAATGAAATATTTTGAAATATGGGATGTATTTTCTATAAATTAAAACTGTAAGTTTTTTCTAAACGCAATATTAATTAAAAATATTTTATTTTATAGCGATTTTCGAAAACTTAGCGTCGATAGATGGGATCATTTTTGATCCCATAAAAAATATATATCAAATATATATGTAAATAATTTAAAAGCTATTTTGACGCCAATTTCCACAGAGTTGTACCACAGCAAATAGTTCCCAATGGAAGCAACCAACGTCTGGACATTGTTGGGCGGCTGAATATAGAAATATGTCTGCTAGGGTATTTAAGCTGCGGCCACCCAGAGGCCAATGTTCATTCTTGTTTCATGTCATTTTTTTTTGTTTTTGTTTTTGGCTTCTTTTGGGCCAGTCAATGAACTCCGGCGTTATATGTGGAGCAAGTTAGTTGCCGCTCGCTCGTTAAAAGCCAATTGCAATTGCAAAATGCATGCGGCAATTAGCGTGTTGGTTAGTTCGTGTAGAACCCAGGCGCTAAATATATAGCACGGCATCATTAAAAAGCGCTTAGCCGGGCCAAAAGACTCACAGCACGAACTTGAAATAGCCCGAAAAGCCGTTACACACACACACACACACGCACACACGGAGAGCAGAAACTATGACTGTGCCGCACAGTGTGTCAGTCGGTCATGTGGGCTACAATGCCTGTGCTGCCCATAGTACACCGTACGGAGCCCCGAGGGGGGATCTGTTGTTGTCTATGCGGCTTTTGTTTTCGTTTTCGTTACGCTTCGAACGAAAGACTTAAGCGACAAACTTGATTTCGCTCTACAGCAAAGTAGAATAAATTGTTGCTGTTGCCATTATTATTTTCATTTAATTGCTTTTTGTTTTCATTCATGAAGCGAAAACCAAATTCCGAAGCGAGACATTCGATCAAAATACCTAATCAAATCGTTGACCAGCTCGATCAACGCTGCCAAAAAAAAAAAAAAATAAATTAAATAAATAAATAAGAAAGGAAATACAGAAACTTTCATTTAATTTCGGGTGAAAAGAGCTAAAAACAAAAAAATAAAAAAAAACAAGCAAAAACACAAACACGTGGTAAAAATTCAGCAATTAACATAGCAGTGAAAATGCCAGCCGGATGTTTGTATGACAATTAAACAATGCGCTTACATGATAGCTAGAGAGCTGATAGTCAGAGAATCCGCTTTATAGGAAGAAGCCCAAAAATGCTATAAACAAATAATACAGGATATATATGGGTAGCTTTATCAATCATTAGCTAGATACATAGTGTCTACGATATTCATTCGCTTTGCTCGGACCAATCGGACGAAAATTAAGCCTTTTATCCTTCATATTCTATCAATTTCGATTTCTTGCAAAGTGTGAAACACGTCTCAAATGAATTTTACCAAGATCTTTGAAAATAAATCTAAAAATAATTGAATAATAGAGGAAAGGGTCTTGGTAACTTTTTATCATAAATTTGCCACAATTGCGAATGGAATTTTAAATGACTTCACTTCGCATTTACTTCCTTTTAAATAAGCATTTGACGGGCAAGTTAATAAAAAATTATATTCATATTATCTTCTTAAATAGGCTATTTCTTCACAGAATTATGTCATGAATTGCTTACATAATTGAATACATTATTAATATACCCATTTATATCATGATAGGGTATTATATTGTGCTTTGTGCTACAGCCTGGAACAAGCCTGTAGGCTGGGTTATACAGATTGTAGATTGAGTGACATTAATTGGTCTATAGCTCCCTTGGCTTATTATGATGCCTGGACTATAAGCATAGCAGAAAGTATAGGCTTAGTATTAAGGTAACTCATTATGCTCTTTGGCGCAGAGCTTGATCTAAAGCTGACGAAAGGCATCCTTTATTGTGTCAGTTGCTGTTGATATCTACATATGGAACAGCATGCTTATGTTTCACTCATGGAGCCTCTCTATATGCCATAGAACGAAATTTGATTGAATAAGCTGCCCTTTATGCCCCTGTTTTTGTATCGGAACTTTCACCACGCTGATTGGACAGGCAGTTATATTTGGCTGGCTCCGGCAGATGGTCTGGCCCTCAAGGGCCAGCGATTGGTCACAGCTTAAGCCAACTATTAGTTCAATTGCGATTGCATTGCCGAATGCATGGCGAATGCATGGTGAATGCATTATGTGGGGCTGTCCAAATGCAATGACCGAAACTCAGTAAGCGCGTCGTCGACTTTTACGAAATCCCAAAAGGCAACGTTGCGTGCAGGAAACAGCGGCGAAGGAGGGAAGAGTTGATTAGTTAAGAGTTAAGAGCTGTGTGATGTGCCACAATTACATAAGCATCGCGCGGGCATTAGACAATGACTGTGCCTTATGTAGAATGCTCAAAGCGAAGCATCCGCTGGCTGGCGTTAATGGTTTAGGCCATTTTGGTAAATTGCGCATACGCCGCTTTGGCCAAGAGACGCACACACGCGCGCTCGCCATGCGCATACAAAACGCTCAATGTTGGCCCTGAGACAACTGACAACAATTTAAACAACGACAGCAACAACAAGCCACAATTTAAGTAGCCAAATGCCGTTGGCATTTATATAAACAATTTTTAATTTCAATTTGTTGCTGTTGCTCGCGTTTGTTGAAATACCCTGTGCCCTTATAAGCTGGATGTATGTATGTTCCTTATTGCTAATTGGAACGAAAACATTGTACTTATAGTCTAAAGGACTAAAAGTAATTAAATCCGTATACCATGTTTATAATAAAAAATATTAATAATCTCCCAACTTCCCCCTAGGGAAACCCCAGATAGGGAAACCATTTTAGCATACACATTGCCGTAAAGCTAGCGTAATATTGTTTTTTTTTTTTTTTGTTGTTGTTATTAGATGATGATGTAAAATGTGTTTATATGTATAGGGTATCTGCTAGTCGGTCACATACGACTAGTGCACTCTCACTTATGGCTGTTGTTATTTCAGTCAATATGAACGCGTCACGTTTGCAAAAAGTGAAACTGACGTCGCTGTTGGGTTTTTTTTTTGTTGCTGCAGTTGAATAACACGAAAGTGTGCCAAACGCCTCCACTGACTCACACCGTCCCGACCTCTGTTCCTCTACACTTGCAGCCAATTTAACTGCCTGTCAGCATTTGCGACGCGCGGAAACGCGACGAGCCAAGGCGCTGCAGCCCATTGGAGCCGGAGCCGGATCCGGAGGAGTCGCAGCTGTGCGCATACCACGCTGCCGGAAGAGCGGTGAATTCGAGAGCATACAGTGCGCCAATGAACGGGCTGGCAAGGATTGCTGGTGCATCGATGAGTACGGCGTGGAACTGCCGGGCAGCCGGAATACAACACGTGCGGGCGTGCAATGCCGGGAGCCGGCACATTGTGCCGCCTCCGCCTGTCGCATGTTCTGCCCGTCGGGCTTTGCGCGCGATGCCCAAACGGGCTGCTCGGTGTGTCGCTGCCGCGATCCGTGCGATGGCCTGGAGTGCCCTCATGGACAGACATGCCAGCTACAGGAGGTGCAGTGCATTACGGAGCCCTGCCCGCCGCTGCCCACATGCAAGAAGGCGCGCTCGCTGGCCAACTACTGTCCCGCCGGACTGCCGCTGGCCATTGAGGATAGCGTGCGGCCATTTTTGTGCGGCCTGGATGCCGGCAAGCCACAGTGTCCGCCGCTCTACCAGTGTATGGTGGAGTCGGGCAACGACTATGGTGTTTGCTGTCCCAGCGCCTTGACCTTTCAAAAGCCGGGCGTATGTCCGGCGCCCGAGCAGTCGGTCTATACGGAACGCACCGGTTACATGTGCGGCGCACCCTGCAGCCACGATCTGGAGTGCCGCAACCAAGAGAAGTGCTGCTTCACCAAGGGCTGCCAGTTCAATTGTCAGCAGCCGCACAATATGACCGGCTGCCATCAGGCCAAGGCCCTGGCCGATGTGCTGGCCCTCAACGAGCGCGAGGGACGCGGCTATGTGCCCGAATGCAACGGGCCCGGCGGCCAATACTCGCCCAGGCAGTGTAGCCGCAACGGACTCGTCTGCTGGTGCGTGGATCCACGCACCGGGCACAAGATCAAGGAGTCCATGGGTGCGGCCAATAGCGTCAACTGTGAGGGTTGGGAGAACATGATCAGTCGCTCCTATGCGCGCAGCTTCCAGATGGAGCAATGCGACACAAACATCTGCGCCGCCGTCTGCGAATATGGATTCAAGGTAAGATTGAATGAAGCAACTACCAGGGCAGACCAGATTATGATAGTTATCTACATTTTATAGAATGACCACAATGGCTGTCCCACCTGCGAGTGCTCTGAGCCCTGTGAGGGCTTCAAGTGTGCCCTGGGCTCACACTGTGAGGTGGCCACGGATCCATTGTGCGAATCAGGCTCCACTCTGTGCGCATCTTGGCCCGTTTGCAAGCCGGATCTAGCCTACTCCAATCCCTGTGATATAGGCACACCGCTTTCGGACACGGTCAGCGGCGAGGTTATGTATTGCTTTGAGGAGCGACAGGCGCGTAGCTTTCAGCCCACAGCCTTCTTTGAGCCTGAGACAGAGTCCAAGCAAGGGCGCTCCATGAGCAACCGCATCATGTGCCCCGAGCAGTACAAGTGCACCAAGCTGCACCGCGAGGCGGAGAGCGTCTGCTGCCCACTGCCAGAACAGACCACAGCTGCCGAAGATGAGCAAACGACGAGGCAGCAAACCAGTAAGTCTCCATTGGAATAAATAGTTTTTAATTGTGACCAATCGACCAGTTGAGCTAACAGTCAAGCAATCAGCCTCTCAATCAAGCAGTCTGTCAATCAATAAGTCTGTCAAGCATTCCATAAATCAGACAAGCAATGAGTTAGAGAGTCAGCCAGCCAAAGAATGGGTCAGTCGCTCAGTCATTCAATCAATTAGTCAGTCTTAGTCTGTCAACCAGAGAATCAATCGGTCAGTCAGTTATCTTATCAGTAGGTCAACCGATGAATCAGGCAAGAGAGAGGGAGAGAGACAGTCAATAAGTCAGTTACTTTATCAGTCAATCAATCCGTCAATCTATCAATTAGTCAAAGAGTCCACCATCCAGACAATTTGGCTGGCCATCTGTCGATTTATCAGCAATCAATCAGTCGGTCAGCATTCTGCGAGTCAATCACTTTGCTATGTTTTTTTTTCTAAATTTCTTTTATGCCTCTTGCAGTGTGCGAATATCTGCGCGATTTCTCGGAGCGCATGGAGGGCACCGAGGCGGGCATGCAGCTTGCCATGCCGGCGCCACGCTGCACAGACGAGGGTGACTATGCGGGCCGGCAGTGTGAGCTGCGCAAGATACGCGTAACTCGGGCCGAACAGCGCCAAATTCTGGAGGAGAACACCATAAGGCGCATGCGCATGCTGCTGGCCGGAGCAGCTGCTGCTGGTGCGAAACGCAGTCGGCGCAACGCGGAACGGCTAAAGCTCTACCGTGTGAACGACAGCGCGCTGAAGGTGCAAGTCGCGGGCGCTGTGGCGCCGGCGCAGGCAATGGGCCGGAGCGCCAAGGTCATCGATATGGGCGCCGAGCGGCAGCAGCAACAGCTGTTTGGCACGGACATTAAGAAGGTGGCGCCGGCGCCGAAGCGACCCAGTGCCGAGGACGAACTGGTTGAAATGGAAGTGGAGCAGTGCTGGTGCGTGGACAGCTTTGGCACCGAAATACCCAAATCGCGTGGCTACAATGTCAGCGACGAGAGCTGCCAGCAGCTGCGCGTGGAGCTGGACTGCCTGGATCTGACCTGCCGCATGGGCTGCGAATATGGCTTTGCCCTGGATCCGGAGACCCGCTGTCCGGCCTGCCAGTGCCGTGATCCCTGCGAGGGCGTCAGCTGCGGAGAGGGCAAAGAGTGCCGCATTGTGGATGTTAGTTGCGAGGGCGAGTACTGTCCGCCAGTGCCCGCGTGCTTGCCACGCAAGCCGGGCCAGTGCCCCTATCTGGTGCCACCGGGACCGACGGATAATCTGGATGCGAACATCTGCGCCTACGAGTGCCGCACGGATGCCCACTGTGAGGGCACACGTCGCTGCTGCTCGAATGGCTGCGGTACGCAGTGCGTGGAGCCACAGCTGAAGACCGCCTGTCAGCATCTGCAGGCCATACAGCTACATCAGAGCTCCGAGCTGGGCATACCCGCACGCCAGATGACAGTGGCCCAATGTGATGCGATAACGGGCAAATGGGAGCAGGTGCAGTGCTCATCCGATGGCTATTGCTGGTGTGTAAATGCACAGGGTGAACAGCTGCCGGGCACCAGAGTCAAGACGCCAGAGATGCCCATTTGCCGCGCCAACTCCAGCTATGCCTGCAGTCCGATGAAGTGCAGCAATAGCTGCGAGAGCGGCTACCAAGTGGATGCCCATGGTTGTCCCAGCTGCGAGTGCCGCAACTATTGCGCCGAAGTGAGCTGTGCCAGCGACGAGGAGTGCCAGCTGATTAGCGTGGAGTGCGTGGACACGCCCTGCCCCAAGATGCCCATCTGTGTGCCGCGACGCGCCTCCGTCTGTGCCGAGGGCAAGCCCCTGCAGCAGGGCGAACTGGATGTCAGCTGTGGCCCGCACAGCGAGCAGGAAACCTGCCCCACCACGCACACATGCCAGCTAAATCCGGTCAGCAATCGTGGCGTCTGCTGCTCCAAGACGCGTGATGTCTGCTTCGAGTCCATGGATCCCCTGTGCCTGGCCAGCAATCAAAGCGTGCGCAATGCCACACGCTATCGCTTCAGTCCCAAGGCCAACAAATGCGTGCCTCTGACCATAGATGTCACATCAACGGCCTGCCAGACCAAGAATCTATTCCACAACGAGCTGGCCTGCAATTCCGTGTGTCCAGGTGAGTACAGCATGCACTTCTTTGTTTGCTGACTAAGCTAATACACCCTTTTTCCTTGCCCTACCACACAGTGCTCACCCAGTGCGAACGTCTGAAGCTGAAGAACAGCCTGGCTGCGCAGCGCAGCGGCCACTCCTCCGTCTGGTTCCAGCCACGCTGTGATCCCATCACCGGTCACTGGATGCCCGTGCAGTGTCTGGGCAAGCAGCCGGCGCTGCCAGCACGCCACACCGAAATTGTGAGTCGCGCCTTTGCCAGCAGCAGCAGCAGCAGCAGCTCGGAACAGACGCCGCCCAGCCCGTATGGCGTCTGCTGGTGTGCGGATCGCAAGGGAGCACCACTCAAGGGCACACTCACGCGCGACATTGAGCCCACCTGCAACAGTCGACAGGCGCGCAACCGCAAGAATCTGGAGCTGGGTGATCCATTGATGGAGCAGCTGATAGCGCAGCTAACGCAGCTGAACGATGTGGATAGCTTGGGCCTGGATCTAGATGAAGTGGAGGCCAAACTTGCGCAGCCCACCACAGCGATGCCCGCTGAGAGCGTCAGCGAGCGCGTCATGGAGCTGGCCAATTCGCTGCTGGACTCACAGCTGTCCGTGGAGGTGGCGCCCATGCAGCTGAATACGACACGCTGTCACGCTCTGGCCGCCACCGCTACCTTCAACGTTAGCTGCGACGAGGCGGGCGCCTTCCGTCCACTTCAATGCAATGGACGCAGCTGCTGGTGCGTCGATGCCGCTGGCAATCAGCTGCAGGCATCACATGTCTTTGGCCAGGGCGACAAACGCTGCGATCCGGTGCCCATCGAGGCGGTCTCCATTGAGCTGCACATGACCAACACCAGCGGCGGCGGCGGCGACGGTAGTGTGCGCAATGTCTACGATTCTATAAGGCGCGAGCTGCAGCAGCTGCTCGGCTCCGTTGTCGAGAATTTGCGCGTCCAGGAGAACTTTGATGGTTCGGTCATTGTGCGTTTCGAGCTGCACAACGAGGCCAAGGTGGACATGGCCTTTGCCATCGAGATGGCCATTCAGGCCGGCGGCTTTCATCTGGTTGGCGGTCGTTTCCGTCCGGATTTGACACGCTCGCATTTCATCCATCGCACAGCAGTGCCGTCCGTGGCGCAGGCACGAGCCACCGCGCCCGATGAATCCGTGCAACTGGCCATGTTTGTGATGGCCAGTTGCTCGGCGTTCCTCGTCAGCGTCTTTGTCGTCTATGTGATGCTCAAGCGGGGCTGGCACAAGACGGGCGCACTACACAAAAATGCCTACGATTATCCGAAGGGCGTGGCTGGCAGCTGTGAGAAGCCGCTGGACTATTCGCTGCCAATTTTCGTGCTGGACGACACACAGCCGGAGAGTATTAAGGCCGCCAAGGCGTAGTTGTGTTTAGTTTAGTGAAATCAATTTGTAAATAAATTTTTTGGCTAGACGCCGCTTGGCGCCGCCTCGAGTGGTCCATGCCCCACATCCAGAAAATGCTGACAGATGGCGGGGCACCTATCATATATGTATGTATGTACTTTCTAGACGCATAAGACGACTAATTTATGAATAAAGCTTTAAAAACGAACTAACTGATTTGCACCTCTCTTACGCAAATTGAAGTGAATTGTGAATTGTGAAAAGAAGTTTATTTTACTCTCACAAAATGTTGTGTTCAGAATAACTTCGGTGTATATTGTCCGATCAATGCAAATGTTTCTAAAATACCGAGAATATATTTTCAAAAATAAGTAAAAACTTCTTGAAATATCTATAAATGGCAATTTTCCAGATTTAGGTATACTACAAGAGGACTCCAAACCAAATTTGATGAAGTTTGAAGTTTCCGTGATCGATTCGAACAGACAGACAAATATCGCCAGATTGTCTAATGAAGCTCATAAAGAATTTATATACTTTATAAAGTCGACAGGAAGCATCCCTTTGCCTAACCATAAAGATATAAGAATACGGCTGCTTGGGCCCAAAGTTCGCCTACAGATCGTAGCAATCGATTTCTGCCAGTTCCACTTATATTCCGCCCAAGAAAGTGGGCTCAGTTTTATTCGATAAACCATACACATTCCTCATCTATAATTGTCTAAGGAAATAAAGATCGCACATGTCAGCAAACAATTTGATTTTAA
Source organism: Drosophila virilis (assembly GCF_030788295.1). Classification (NCBI taxonomy): domain Eukaryota; kingdom Metazoa; phylum Arthropoda; class Insecta; order Diptera; family Drosophilidae; genus Drosophila; species Drosophila virilis. The sequence continues at coordinate 25,956,491 of NC_091544.1, forward strand.
TATTTAATAATACGTTTACATACATACACCATTATGATGTGTTTCGATCTGATTTGTAATCATTATAAATATGCATGCATTAATAACATTCATAAATTTTGGCTTCACTTTATCAATAAATCAATAAAACACTTATCAATGTTCTGTGTGTGTAAACTATAAAGATATCTGTATTCGTATTGTATGTATATATATACTCTTATATATATATATATAAATATATTTGTAGAGTCTGCTATATGCTAAAACGGCTCTGGATCTTAAAGAACAGACACCGAACGAACCGCTCAAAAAGAAACAATTTAAATGAAATCAAAAAATGATATTATATATATAAGATTATGTATGTAAGTTCTTTAGTAGAAAAAAATGCAATACTCATAGTTACAATTGGAAAAGGTTTTTCATTCATTTTTTCGCTTTGAAAATGCCATTGCTTATATGTACGTGTGAATGTTTGTTCAAGTTCGTATAGTTAAGATTTGTAACAATTGGCAAAAGTTTAGCGCTAAGCTCTACAGTTTTGGCAAAATAATAATGAATGTATGTAATGTATGTTTAATCTATTGTTATTTGGACTATTTTGTACTTAATAACTAGTTACATGCAATTCAAACATTAATATCTTTAAAATTTCGTGTTGTTTTTCTTTTGGTTTAAGAAGCATGCTTTTGAGAAAATGGCTAAATATCATAATTGTATACATATGTGTGCGTGCTAGATATAAGTATATAACTGAAATACAGTCAAAGCTCGCTTTAGCGAAAAAACTTGAGCTCAAAGAGAGTCATAATAGTATTGAAAATTATTTTACAAACTTTATACGCATGCGCCTATGATAAAGAAATTACTTTAAATCAAAATGTTTAAGACTTCAATTTTGGTTGCCAGATTTCTAGCTGGCTTTTTCAATTTTTAAGACAAATTTAGGTGAAGTTTTTATCGTTGAAAAGTTGCTTGTCCGCTTCAAGAAACGTTTTTGCACAAGAAAAATAAATAAAAGGAAAAGTTTGACTAACCAAATAAAATCTATGCCCCAAGGCAGCTGTTCGCTAGCAGAGCTTTCACTGTACAACTTTGTGTGTGTGTGTGTTTTGTGTGTTTTACAAATGCATCCAAATGGAAGAGCGATGCGTTAAAATAATATTTTTGGTTACTTGTTTAGTGGCTATAAATAAAATTGTTACGCAGAAATCTTACAACAAATGTGTTAGCCAAGCGACCAAATGGCCCAAATGTGCGCAGACAAATGATACAAAAATTAAATGAAGAGAGCGAGCAGCAGCAGCAGCAGCTGACTAAATGGACAGCCCAATTGGATGCATCTACTTGGCAGCACCAGCTCCTCCGGCATTGTTATTGTTGTTGTTGTTGCGGGCATTTCGCTGCGCATTGCTAAAACCACCAAAGGGTATGGACGCGCGCTGATCCTCCATGCGACCGCTCTGCACCTTCATAATGAGCGAAAAGAAATCCTCATCCGGCACCGTGGTGCCGCGTGGTCCGGACTGAGCATGTGCGCCTGCGGCAGCCGCTCCAGCTGCGGGCGGCTGCATCTGTGGCGCCTCCGCATCCATGGTGACATGTGCGCGCGGCAACTCGGAGCGTTGCTCTTCCAGACGCGAGCCTTGGCAACGCATCAACATGTCCAGAAATGCATCATCCGGCTGTTGTGTGGTTGTGGCGCTGCGTGACAGCGGTGCATGACCTATGGCCGGCGGCACGCCAGACGAGGGCGACTTCAGACCCGGCAAATTGGTGGGATCCACAAACAGCGAGTTCTGCTGCACCAGCGGCTTGCGAGTGGCGCCCGTGGCAGCAGCAGCGACGGCGCCTGCGCTGTTTATTTTAATGGAGCAGCGCTGATCGTCCATGCGCTTGGACTGTGAACGTGAGAGCATCTCGAAGAAATCGTCCTCTTTGGCTTTTGTGTGTGCGGCACTGGCCGCCTTGTGCTTCTCCTCCTGCAAACGTTTGCCATCTGGCGTAATCTTGATAAGGTCCAACTGTTCCATGCTCTGGCGACGCACGCGCACCTAAAAAAAAAACAAGCACCAAATGATGCAGGAGTCATGGAAGTATGAGGCACGTTCATTTACCATGCGTCCCTGAGAGCTCTCTGAGCCATCCGATTGATGCCCGCTGGCCGAGTGCTCCGAAGCGCTTGAGCGCTCCTCATCCTGTGTGGGGGTATGGTCCGCCTCCGGCATGCCCAGCAGCTTGCGTAAATCTGAAATGTTAACGCGTGCCGTGCTCTCACCCACCGGATCGCGCAGCTCCTTGGCCAGCTGCAGATGCGATTCGGCAAACTGCAGCGCTTTTTCGTTATTGCCCATGGCCGAGTGGGCATTGCCCAGAGACCAGCAGGCGCGTGCCTCACCAATCCGATCGCCCAGCTCCTGTGCAATGGCCAAATGTCGATGATGGTACTCAATGGCCGTGGTAAACTCATGGAGCAGCGTGTAAGTATTGCCCAAACTATAGCATGATTGGGCCTCCACCTCGCGCTCGCCCAGCTCCATGGCCAGCGCTAGCGTGCGCTTATAATGCTCAGCCGCATCCTCAAACTGACCCAGAAATATGTGCGAGTTGCCCAAATTGCTGTTAGCACGACGTTCCGCAGCGCGATCCCCGAACTCGCGTGCAATACGCAAGCGCTCCTGATGGTGCTCAATGGCTGCCTGCAAGCATGGAGAACATGATAGCATGAGAGCTGGAGATAGACAGAAACCCAAGTCAACTTACCTGAAAGTCGCCCAGCAAGTAGTAGGTGTTGCCCAGATTGCCGCAAGCGCGACCCTGAGCACCACGATCGCCCAGATCGCGCATAAGCTGCAGATTCTCCTGATAGAATTCAACGGCTTTGGCCAAAGCCTCCTTGACATCGTCACCGAACTTTCCCGGATTACGCTGGCCCAGATGCTTGCCCTTGGCATGGTAGACATTGCCCAAATTGTAGAGTGCCCGACCCTCGGATAGGCGATCGCCCAACTGACGAGCAAGCGTCAGATGACGCTCACAGCAAATGGCCGCCTCGTCGAAGCGACCCATCACTTTAAGTGTATTGCCCAGATTGCCAGAGGATTTGGCCTCACCCAGTTTGTCGTTCATGGATTTTGCCAGCGTTAGATCGTGTTTGTGATACTGCATGGCCTTGGCATAGTCACCCAAATAGAAATATGCATTGCCCAGCTGCGAATAGATGGCAGATAGCGTGCGCAGATCGTCGGTGCCTGCCTGTATCGCTGCCTGGAAGAAGGCAACGCCCGCCCGACAATCACCTGCCTTGCACAGACGTTCGCCCTCCAAAGCCAGCTCCAGACACATGCTGGAACTGCCATCGGAGCCGTGATGCGAATTGGAATCGGGACCACCACCAATGCCCATTGTGGACACATTTTCAGCTGAGGCCGAGAGCGAGGACATGGCTTTGTTTTTCTTTAGCTTGGCTTAGCTTCGCGTAAAAACCGTTTACTGGTGGCCAAAACGCACGCTAGACTTGACTGCGACGCACGCAGAGAGTGTTTGGCTGTATCTTTGCTGCTTAGCTTTTAATTACTTTAACAATTCACTTTTTTTTACCGTTTTGCAAATCAATTGGGTTTCGTTAATTTCATTCTGATTCACTTTGCCAGTCGATTAATTGTAATCGAGTTAGAGTGTTGCCATCTATCTTACAAATTGTTATGTTGCCATATCAATGAAATTTAATTGAAGCTTGAAAACAGAAAAAGTGCATTATTTCTTATTACTTCCATAGGCATTAGATAACATTTATTTTAGATATACGCTAATTATTTAGTTATTTTCAAATACGCTGCATTGTCACATATCGATAAGAAAGTCGACTAGTAAATTTGAACGCATTAAACAACACTGCACGTCAGACTGAACGTACAGCGACCCCTTTAAAGATGGCGTCACTTTCTACTGTGTCTGTGAACAAACCAAGTTGCCGCTTGACAAAATTGAAATTTTTTGGCATAAAATATTACCACCGGCTGCACTAAATAGTCGCAAAGTGTAAATGAAAGTGCCAGGAATGATTTTCAATTGAAATTGTGGCAGGTGTGTGCGCCATTGTCAGTGCAAATCATAAACAAAAAACAAATAGTTGAGCCAAACGAAAAGCGCACTGTGAAAAAATGCGAATGTCGTCGTCGTCGTCGCTGTCGTCGCCGCTTTGAGTGTACGTGCGCCGCGTTTTGCACGGCAGCTGCGCTGCTACCACAAATTAAAGGTGTGAATTTAATTTCAATAATTCGTGTGTATTAACATACATCAATTAATGCAGCAAAGGTATTGCCTGTCCGGACGACGTTGACAGGAATGTGCTAAATTACATAAATTTAAGTAAGTAAATAACTGTGCCCTGTGTTCAAATTCTGCGAGCGAGTGGGAGCAGCGAAAGAGCAAGAGATTACGCGCAGTAGCACACACTTACACGCTCAAACAAAAGTACGGGAGAGCGGAAAACAATCATTTGTGGTGAGTGTTGTTGTTGCCAGGATGGTATTTAAACATTTTTAATAGCCGACCGGCTCAACTTTAACTGTAACTAATTTGTTTGAAATGAAAGCCCTAAATAGTGGCCTATTTAATGAGCTGTATTTAAAGGAGTACATGCTTGTGTGGTTTTGGGAAAAATTCTTATTTGTTTTTTTTTTTTTTTTTTCACTTATTATGAACGAAAGAAAATTGTTCTATACACGTACAGATGTTATTTCATTTCAAACTCACCACACCCATACTGGTGAGAACTTTGGAGCTCGCTCAGTATTTGAATACATGTGTGTGCATGTGTGTTAGTGTTAGTGATTCACAAAAGCAACAACCCCAACAAATTATCTCTACTACACATTTTTGCTACTTTTACTATACACCAACAACAACAGCAAGAACAACGCGATTGCAGCTGCTATCATCGCACGGTGCTGCTTCAGCTGCTGCTGCTGCTGCTTCTTTCTCTTCACCTGTCGTCGCCACCAGAGTTGCCGTATTGCACAGAAATAATAAAGAACTGATGTATCCGCCGCTTTTTACAGTTCTTTTCATATTACTTTTTTTTTTTTTTTTGCCTCTTCATTTGTCCAAGTGCTTTTTCTATTTCTTGTGTCTTTGCTTTGGTCCCCGTTTCGTGCACTGGCAATACCGCGATGTGGGGCTCTCGAGCTTTAGGGGAGACACACACACACACACACACACACATGCTCCCAAATACATGCATACAGAAGCAGCAGCAGCAGAGAGCACAAACCGAAAAAACGGCTTTCTTTGTGCCGCAGCAGCGATGTCGCGACGTCGTTTTAGTTGCCGTACGTCGCTGTCGTCGTCGGTTGGGCGCAAGAAAACCGAGTGAGAATCCAAGAAGCATATTAAAAAATATACAAAAAAAAAAAGCAGCTAAAAAGCTGAACATATTTTATATCAAAATCTACAACTAAATACAACTCTCTCAAGTGCGCAATAAACGTGTTAACTGTAGTTAAATGCATAAGTATGTGTTCACGAATGTATCTACATACATAATTGCAAATACAAACACATACACGCATTCATATGCACGTAAGGGGGCCGGCGGCAGTCATTGCTGGCAACAATTGAAATTCATTTGTGCTTTTAAGAATATATGTACATATATATGTATGTATGTATATATATTTTTTATTTTTCAAAGTATATTATTTTTAGAATATCGATTTTGTTGGCTGCCCGCAGCTTGCCAGAGCAGAGCAGTCAGCAGCAGCAGCAGCAGCAGCTACGTGAGTGTGTGTATGTGACTTAGTCTGTGCATGTGTGTCACAGGCAATAAAGAATGTGTTAAGATTATGAGCATAACTCATATAGACAAAACGTTACCTAACTGCCGTGCAAAAAGAATTTAGTAAAAAATTTAAATCGAGTCTCTTTAACAATTTATTCTGCGATCAAAGCAACTGCTTGATGTAGCTGCCTATATATCTCTCTCTCCTTCTCTCTCTCTCTCCCTATGTCGTCTGCTGTCATTGCTGTTAGCATACGTCGTCATTCTTATTGGCATTTTTGTTCGTATTTGATTCTTATATTTCACCTACATTATTACCATACACTCACCAATACTCGCACACAAGCAGCGCGCACACACACACACACGTATGCACGCTCATAATTTGCTGCTGTGTTTTGCTTTTCGCCTTTTGCTTTCAGCATCGTATTCGCTTTAACAAGATCTCTGCGACGACTGCCCTACGCCCACCCGTCACACCGTCAACGTCAACATCGTTGCCCACGTCGCAGTCGCCGTCGCTGTCGCTGTCGTCGCTTATAATTTACATGTGTTATCCGCCCTCTCCCCTTTGACCAACACCAGCGAATACAAATACTATTGCGAAAAAGTGCAACTTTATCGCACGGGCGTAAATTTGAAATTGAAAATTGTGTTTAACTGAGTAATAACAAAATCGTTTTTGCAGTGCTGCGTTTTATAATTGATATCAATAAAATAACGCTGCGAAATTGAGGTATGCCAAAATATTTATTAATTTAATACATATGAGAGCTGCATAGAGAATGGAACGGAAGTTGCCGCCCGCTAACCACTTGCCCACAGAGGGCGCTCCATTTTTGGACCGTTTGTTCTATTTCCGTTGAATTCCAATTGGACTATGCCGTCTGGCAACAAAGAACGGGTTCTAATTGACTGAGTGACGAACCTGCTCGCCCAATTAACAAGTTTCGATTGAGTTGTTACTCAAACGCAGCGCTGCCAGATCCACTCGAAATTAACACAATTGTGTGAAATATGCCTGCCATATATATGTATGCATATAAATACGTACGTACATATGCATACACATGCAAAGGTCACATTTGGTTATCAATTTATCGGTGTGTCTACAGTATTTTTTATTATTATAATTTATATTGCCGCAATCGAAAATATAAAATTTGTATATGTCGTCACATTGAACGTGACTTTTACTCGCAAGCGCTGACATTAGCAATTGCAATTGCTTTTATTGCCTCGACGCAATCAATTTTGCAAAATAGAGATGACATCTAATTGATACGTTTCGTTTGTGCTATCGATTGTTGTAACTGATTGAAAATGTGCTTAAAAATGCTGTTGACCATGAATAATAAAAAAAAATACAAATAACAAATATATTATTATGCTATCGATAAGTTTGGCTCTTGAATCGATTTTATTGCTAAACCTCGCCCTATTATTGCTTCTGGCCAATTAACTAATTACTGAAATCTATCAACGGCACTTTACGCTGGCCAAATGAATTTATATCCTTGGTTGCCAAAGCGTAGGCTTAAAAATGTGATAAAGACCGTTCCACATTCGCAGCGAAATGGTTTCTGTTTAAATCATCTGTAGCTTCAATTATCATCAAATTACTGCAGACGACCCGTTTTTTTTTCTTCTCTTACTCTTACTGATTTTTCTTGTTGTTTTCGCCGTTGTCTGGCTTTGCAGCTAAAATGAGCGTGCTAAAAGCCAATTTGACATCAGCCAAGGCGTCCGTCTCTGTGGGCAACCTTCTCAACCTTTAAATGCATCATCTATATCTGCTTTCTTTTTATACCCTGCATAAATGTCGATTGTATATTATTTGTCAGCATTTTCATTCGATTCGATAAACTCAATAACGATTTTTTGTAAGACCTTTTCCACCTTATTATTATAGCGTATCATGCAGTCTAAATATTTCTACTGAAAAGTTATATTTAACTTGTTTGTATTTGTATTTATTGTTTTGGTTGTCTGTTATCGTTTTGCTTCAATTGTTTTTTTTTTTTTTTTTGCAGTTTCCTTTTTATTTTTATTTCAGCACGTTATGCAGCAGTTGTTGTTATTGTTGATGTACCTGTCCGTGGCTCACTCACATATAAAGCAACTCCCCAATTTTTGTGAACGACCCAATTCGCGTAGCAGCCCCCATTTCACGCTTGTGCATGTTGTTGTTTTTATGTTTACATTGAGATACATTTATACATGCGCGTATCTACGCATACTACAAACAATATGGCGCATATTTCTTTCAACTCCATTCGAGAAATAAGCAATTGTATTGCATATTTCGCTGCCCACGCCCCCCCTTGATGATCCCACTCAGAATTGTAAACAAAAGGCTAAAAGGGAAAAGAAATATGCTTCACAAATCGCAGCTTCATACATATCTACAATCAATTGCATTGAGCTTTTCAATTTTCCAATGAAATAATATGAATCGCAATGGAATTTCAATCGGGCTTTTGTTTTCCTTTTTAATTGTTTTTAAAATTTCGGTTTGTTGTGAATAAAATTCTGTGAATTTATCAAGTTAAATCGTATGATATTCAATATATATTTTTGTTATTGAATACATTTAAAACCATTCGATTAAAAAATAAAATACATAAATGTTTCAGCTGTACAAATACTCATGCCAAATTCAAATTCACTGATTATCGTAAATTTCTATTCGAATATGTTTAATTAGTTCTCTCAGTTCTCACATGTTAGTCACTTAGAGAGGGTTGTATTATTTTACATCTGGCAATTATGACGTCATTTTAAATATCGAGAATTAAGCCGCAGCTCGTTATAATTGGGTGATTGCGCTGTTGTGGTTGGGTTATTTTTAGCCAGTTATTGCCTGGAAGTCGGTAATAGAGTTGTTTAAACTGAATATTGCCCTTCTATGCGATTTTCTTGGTAAGCATAGTTTTGCATATGCTGTTAATATCGCCCTTCTATGCGATTTTCATGAATTGCTTTGAGTGTTATTGACGCGATGCGTTTAGGCTTTTAATATGTGCAACTGTTTACAGGATGACTGCAAGTCGAGCACCTTTTTTCCTGAATGCTATTAAACATGTAAAAAATCAGCTGTCAGACGGACATGCATAAGTGCCACGAAAAGCCATTAAACAACACACTCGCACACACACTGACAAGCGTAGGAAAAACTGTTCGTTTTCTTTTCGCTATTATTAAATGCGGCAATTAATGACGTTTTTCCTTTTGCGTTCCGCTCATGATATAATTTTAGACGGGGAAAAACTTGAGCAGCAAAAACTGAACGAAATTTGGCAAATAAATTCGCTCATTTGGCCCAATATTCCATTTACCAATATTGCCCGAAAAAAAACTCAATTCAAGTGCAGTTAACTCGCGTATGTTTTTATTTTTGAATAGTTCTTCAATTTGCGCTTATTTTTAGATATAATAATTTGAGTTTCTTCGGATGCCAGCTGCATGAAATCACGAGGCCTTGAATTTAAATATTGAACAGAGAAAGAGAGACTGTGAGAGAAAGAGAGAGAGAGAGAGAGGGAGAGGGGAATGAATGTCAAGTGCATTTAACAATCACTTTTTTAATGAGGCTGGTCGGGATTTAGTTAGGAATCGATTCGATTCGATTTACCCAAAAGGTGATTGTCCTAAAAGGAAAGCTCAGTCAATCAAACCGCAAATTAAATTATGCTTAGCATATTTATAAAGCTTTAACCTTGTGTCTGTTCGCTGGCTCATAATTATTCTGTTAATTATTATTAGTGCTTTCGTGGTATATTCCTGAGTAGCTTGCACCTGCTAAGCCCCCTGGGCATGGCATTGGACTTGTTATCTTATCTACATTGGGCGTTCTCCCTCAAATTTTATCTGTCGCACTTTATGCGACATTTTTTTGTTTGTGTGCGAGGCGCTTATTTTCTGGCTGGCAGCCACGCCCACACATAGCACTATGTGTCGGGTTATCGTAACTCAAATCATCTAATTAAAAAAATAAATAAATGGCAAAAATCAGTGAAAGTACCCATGTGTTGTGTGCCTTGAAAATACCCTGTAAAAACCGAGCCAATAAGTGGCAAGGCTTCCCTTCCCATAATTATTTAATTATTATCAAAATTATCTGCCTGAGCCAACCCAAATCAGAAAAACAAGGAAAACAAGTTAGAGCCAGGAAGCTGGTTCAAACCAGCGGTACAACCAATAAAGTTACGACAGTTTGTAATGTTTCTAGAGAAGATAAGAGCTATCGTAAATATCGATAAAATCGACCATAAAAATCATCATCAAGCTAGATATCATTTATGGTGCTGTTGTGACAATATACTCTATTTCAAATGGGTTTTTGCTGCCCGTGATTTATTGTAGCGCAACACACAAAATAAGGGGCCCATCCAATTGTTGGCTGCAACGAGAGCACAGCCTAGATAAAAGATTATAATATTTAGACATAATGCCAATATATATTTGTTATATATATATATATGTGTCCATTAGACAGACGGGTATGCCGTCTATCCCCGCACCCATTGTGCTGATAAGCGAAGTGTAGATTCTATACTAAGAAGAAAAAAAAGCTCTGATTGTCGCGTGTTTTGAAACTAATTTTGCATTTTGTATGGGCAGCATTTATTGTGCATTGTTTTTGTTGTTTGTCATTTTTAATTAGTCAAACATTCAGGCTGTCCGTCTGGCAGTTTGATGGGGTCATGTCTTTGTTTTTAATTATTTAATTAAATTGAAGAAATTTTGCTGCTGTTGTTGGCATTTGCTTTTGTGCTTGACTTCTACGTCTGTTTAATACCCTGTAAGCTAAGGTGTGTACAAAATGGGGCATAGGCAACTTGTTGAGAAGTGCGTAAAAGGCAAACTCAGAGATGTGTACAACGTCAAGAGTTTAGTCGATTACAACCAGGCTTGTCTCTTTGAAGTATTAGTTCTTGCCTAGAATCGATCACTTATCGATATACATAATCCGTCTATCTTTATTAATATTTGAATATACCTAATAGATCACAAGGAGATTTCTGACAACTTCTACATTCGATAACTCCCAAGTTCCCTTCAAAATAACATATGGGAACTACTATTTTTGATTTATATATATATATATATATATATATATATATATAAGAGGGTGCAGAGTATCTGCTAGTGAGGCAGACACAACTAAAGCACTTTTGCTTGTTGTCTTTTCGCCTTGCTTACAGTTGGAGGATTTCGTCATTTGTTTAGTTGTTGGCCTAACCAATTGTTGTGTCTTGGGGCTTTTATTTAATATTACATGCCACAAAACACAACACAACACGTCAGTTGTGTCTGATGCAATTATGACATATAACCACACGTTTGTTATTTGCTTTCGCTTTTCATACAATACAATACAAATATATATATGTACATATATGTCACGGCCTAAGCAGCCGATAAATGCTAGTTAGGCTAAATTAAGTTGTATTCTTTAGCTGGAAATTCGTTCGAAGTTTTGCTTAATGGAATTCTTCCAATATTCAGCTGAAATTCTAGGAATAGACCAGCTGCAATTGTTTTATTCAGCTGAAACCTTTACCTGTCTGTCATACCTATAATTGCCCCCTAAATATATATATATATGTGTGTGGGGCAAATGCGTCAAAATAGAAAGCCAGTATGCATGTGGCACTTCTATTTTTATGATGTACAAAGCGCTTGGCCCTTAACTGGGCCTATTGCGTGCGTTTGTCCCATTTAGTTGGCCATTGTTGCGAGGCAAAAGGCGGCGTCGGCGGCGCCTCTTTTAATTGACATTAGTCAGAGCCTTCTGCGTCAATTTGTGGCATATGCAAACTGAATTGAACCATCAATAAATTGAAACTGTCATTGTATGTAATAAGAAAAATATATGAAAAGCAAGCTTTATTGAGCTGTTGTGGGTCCTTGTCCTTGATGATAAGGCCCACAGCTAAATACAGCTGCTGCTTGAGTACGCCGATTACGCTGCCGCATTTTGATTATAAGCTGCGGCTTTTATGCCCTTTTGTACCCATTGAAAGTACCTTAAAATATGGTTATGATGTAGATTTAAAATAGCTTGTAAGACGCAGCAACAGAAGTAGATAGTCATAAAAATCAAATCATATCTTAAATCGAGGATTTTTTGTACCATTATTAAGCCCTCTAGGAGGTTTCTTACTGATTGGACAATCAATGAAAAATAGTTTGGATATATTTATATTTCATATTGTAGAGCCTAAGAAAGAGGAAGTCTAAAGTTTGTGTGTGGTTCCTTTGATGTGGAGCTGGCTACAGGGCATCTTCTCGCAAGTATTTCTTAACTATTCTCTTGCCATTTCGCTGTCCAGAATCGATATTTTGCATTTTGCCCGAGAACTCATTGCCAACTGAAACTTTTCGCAATTGTTTTCAGAGGCAAGTAATGAAAACTGCAAATTGCAAACAACATTTTGTGCTTTTTCAATGCATTTAGCGCGGACAGCTTGCTGGCACTTGAAACTTGAACATATTATATTTCCGCATATGGCCCGGAATTTGTAGTGAGAATTAAGGAAATTTAATAACTTTTGGCTGCATGTAAATATGCCTATGTACCAGATGAAATTATCCGGCGTGGCCCAGGTCAATGCTGAATAATGTTGGCAATACATTTGTATATTTGTTTGGATAACGCCCAAATGTTCACCAAATGCTCTTCCTTTTTTGGTATTTGCAGAAATAAAACATGAAATTCGTTCCTGAATTGGAACCAGCCACTTTTCTTTTGTTGGTCTGATGCTTCGACACTTATTTGGCTGCGTTGTTCTTCACGTGTTCTACATAAGCTTTGACCAATATTTGCTCCTACTTGGAGTTCGAATTTTCACAATACTCTTAGAGCTTGCTTCAGATTTCTAGTCCTTATGGTTGGGCTGGTTGAAAACGATAGATTAAATGCTTTTAAACTTGTTGAATATTATTTTTAACTATTTAATTAAAGCTTGCAATTATAAGCCAACTAAATGCCTTGTAACTTAACCAACACAGCAACTGACCTGATTCCTAAGAAAAAGGGAAATACATTTCTGTTGAACTTGCGTCTGTGTGTGTGTGTGTGTGTGTGTGTGTGTTTAATCCTGTCTAAAAAAGAGACAAAAACAAATAACAAATGCAGCCTCCGCAAAAGTCGAATGGCAGCAGCTAGCTCCAAAAAATTTGAATGAAAGGAATGTAAGCGAAATCTCAGCGCACACCTCCCACTTCCACATAACCACCCACAAACACACATACACACACACACACACACACACACACACACACACACACACACACACACACACACACACACAGCCAAAATGGCGAAAATGTCACTGCAGCTAACTCTGGACATTTTTCTCAGCTTCTCTCGCTCTCATTATCGCTATCTCTCTCGCTCTCTCTTGTCGCTGTCAACAGCTGCCTTGAGGCAGCCGACGAGCACATTGTGAAAAACTTTCGATTCTTCAGTTGTTGTTGCAGCGTTATTTTTTCTAGCTTAAGCGCTGAGAGGGGGGGGGGGGGGGGATTATGGGTAGCTGCTGTTGGAACTGGGCATAAAATCTTGTAAAAACTTATTGTTCCATTTCCTTTCATTTTATGCAAATTTAACAGCGCATTATTCCTCACACACACACACATACGCGCGCGTTGCATGGTAAATACGCACACGCATGTAGATACAGTATTTATACAATATAATTTACATGTTGAGAGCGTCTAAAGTAAATGCAGAAAGCTCAATAAAAGATTTCATAATTTGTTAGCTGATAAACTGTGAAATTTAGAGAGTAAGCATATTTTAAGAAAGCCTCTGACACTGGATATAACATATTGATTTAAATTGAATTCAATTTTTAAAGTGTTTTCAATTTAAAAACTATAAAAAGTTGCATTTTAAGGCAAAGTTTGAAAGTATGTTAAAAGTATTGAGTCGTATTTGATTAAAATATCGGCGAGTTCTTATTTACGAAACATCACTGTACTTTTGCATTTGCATATTGCATTCAAAATTCCCAACAGCTTCCAACCTTCCCAAGCCTCCATCCTCCCCCCACATCCCCTCATCCTGTGTTGTTCTGCACTTGGCACACAGTTGCCCAAGTGAATGTGCATCGCTGTGTGGCATGCGACTGATTTGATTGATTTAATGACAACCCCCACGATGTTATCGATGCTGGGCTGTGGGGCATTGGGTGTTATGCGGTCTTAATGCTCAAATGTTGCCAAAGGTGAAGGTCAACTTTGGCTTCAGCTTTGCTCCGACGTAATCTAAGTGACGACTAATCCACAAAATCTGTCATAAATTTCTCACTCTCACTGAGCAACGAAAGCAACTCAGTTCAGGGGCCACTCAGCCCGGACTAACCGGATAACAAACAGCATGCGAGTATTAAACCAACACACACTCCATCCACTCGCCCACCAGCGTCCCTCTGCTGTCAATTTAAATGCATTTTGCTCTTTCACGTTTAACACGCGCGTTTTCTTTGTGCAATTTACTGCCTGACGACGGATGCAGCACGCAAGGCGTCGCGCCTCTATGCTTCCCTCCCTGATCCGTTGCCTAGTTACTTCTGAAACGCCCCTGAACTCTTGTCAGGATTTGCCATGTGCCATGTGCGATGTGCCATGTGCCATGTACTATGTGAGTGTGTGTATCAATGTGTGTGCCACATGCGCAAAATATTACTGCGTAGTTTACAGCTGCTTTTGCCAACCAACCCAGAGCCACCCCTTACCCCAGCCGCTTGTTTTTTACAGCCACAAGCCAGAAGCCAATGCCAATTTCTTGAGACATGCTTCAAGTACGCAGCTTGTCGGCCAAATAAACAGTGCGCAATTTGCCGCGAGTTTGTTTGTTTGGCTCCTAAACACAAACCTCTCCAAGCTAACAATAACAAGGAGATAAAACCGCTCTCGAATTAATCACAAATTCATTTCGCTCCTTACCATATCGACATTTCCAGGAAAGGGCCCGCCCACAGGACGGGATAGGACAGAACTGATTTTCCTTTTATTACCAGAAAACTAACGGGTATAACCCGGCCTGGCCCGTCAATAAAATTTACGTGAAAGTTTCTAGGGATCTTCGCGTTTTTAATGTTGCATCTAAAAACCATATTTAAAAAATTGTCATTAAAATAGCGTAAAAGAAACAAGCCATGGAAAACTACTACTTAAATCACTTTCCTTGTTTTTCCTACACAAATAATAGATTAAACGCAATCAAAAATATATATATATATATTAAAATTTATATACGTATGTATATATAATGAATATAGTAATTCCCCCCAGCTCAGAGTTCCATGTGGTCAAAGGGCTGTCATGCGATGCGTAAAGATCTTTTTAAAGGCAACTGGCAAAAAAAATAGCGGGCAACATTTGATAAGCAATTTCCATTGACGTTTTCACTGTCAACAACAACAACAACAACAATTACAACAGCAGCAACAACACTCAAAATACAACTAGAAAGAACAGCAGCAACAAATAGAAAGAACACGAATGCGCAACAGAAAGCGCAATCAAATCAAAATCAAGCAATGAAAATATATTCATTAAATATTTGCCCGCCCCTCCCAACGCCAACGCCTATCATCCAACGTTAACGTCAATGGAAATGAGTGAAATAATAACAAGAAAACGAAACTGAAGAAGCGCCATAACAAAACAGACACTTGAAAATAGGTGTGGACAATGTGTTTGGTCGGAAAATGGTGCCGGGGGCCTGTATATGTATGAAAGCCAAAGTTGACAGTTGGCAAAAGTTTTAGGCAGTTGCAATATTTATAAATCGATTATGCATGGAAAATCAATAGACACGCGCCAAGCACACACTGAGCAAGCGAGCGAGCGAGAGAGAGCAGTAGATATAGAGGGAAGAAAGGAAAGAGAGAGCGAGTGTGCGCTTGGTAAGAGATATAGATGGATGGCCCATAGCTGACTGACTGACTGGGTGGTTGGGTGGTTGGGTTGGCTTGGCTTGGCTTGGTCATTAGCGACGCCAACGTAAACTGACGACACTGAACGGTGACGGCTAAAGGAAAATCTTGAAAATGCCCTGCCGCACACTCGGCAAAACAACAACAATAACCAACCTGTCTCATTATTCTTGTTTTGCTTCTTCCATGCCCTGTTTTTCTTTTTTTTTTTGTGACTATTTTGTTGGCTAATAAAGTCATAAGGTCAGACGTACATAGAGAGAAAAACAACTGTACAACTGTACAACATGCACGCATTAGACGACAAATTGTTGACCGCGTTCTCTCCCAATGGACGAGGTAACCAGCCAAGCCAGACAGTCGGCATAAGTCGGGTTAGTCATTATAGCCCTATATGGCCAGCATGCGTGTAACTGAGATGGAGTATTACGTATAATTTGCCTGAACTCTATGCAGAGAATCAAGAACTTTGGCATAGAGTCTATCTCTATTTACTATTAAATTGTTTAGACACAAATTCTGTCTAAAAAGTGTCTTAACGGTCGCCTCTATTAGGCGGACTACCCCTCTTCTGCGGACAATTTCTCTCTAAAATCATGAATCAGGCCATACCCATTCCGACCCCGTTAAGACACTCCTCTTGTGCTCAAGAGAGTTTTCACAGTAGTATACAGTTTTCTCTCAGTAATTAAAACAGATTTTCCTCAGTATTTTCCATTCACTTCGATGATCGGAAATCAAGTGGAATTCTGTTGTTACATACATACTTTCAAAGATCTATATTGTGCGGAATATGTGCGGATATTTTTATTTTTAAATCGATTCTAACGGTTTTAGTTTTTTAAGCTCTCCATAATTTTGCGCTCAAAAAGTTTTCGCTAGCTCGCAACATTTTTGGTACAGGGTATTTTTTAGTTGTCTGTCAAAATCCATGTGCTTTTCTTATATTTTTGTTGTATGATTTTGGAATTGTCCCAAAGCAACATTAATGTTGTTTTCTTTTTGGTGTTGGTTTCTTTTAATGTCTATGAGTGTGTGTATGTGTGTGTGGAAATAACATAATAATTGTAGCTCCACCCCTCTACTCCCCTGAATAGTGCTCGTAATTGTGTCCCCAGCTGTCGCTGGTGGCACCGTTAACTTTGTCGGTTTCCTTTTCATTTTCATTTCACTTATATTAAATCTACGGCTAAATATTTGTGTACGTGTGTGTGTGTCTGTGCAAACCACGCCCACTTAATATTAAAATTAATTACATAAATTCTGTGTAAAATGCATTTAATATTTTGCAAACATTAACGCTCGTCTCTTTCGCTCGCCCTCTCGCTCTCTCTTTCTGACGCAACACATACATATGCACTCTGGAATTTCACATGTATATGTATGTGTACATATATATACATTACACTCATATATAGCATCTATAGGCGCTTGCCATATGAGAATCCTTACAATGGCCACATAACAGCTATGCAAACTCAGATGCAACATTTCTAACAACTAGCTGCTGATTGCTTTATGAACGGTCGTGCGCGGGGGTGGGGCCGAGGGGATTTACTCTACAGTTCCGGGCAGCACTGGAACTTGGTCGTTTGTCAATGCGATTCGAGCCGCCCACCCGGGGCATTTCGACATTTCCATTTTCCAATCCCAACAGCTGTCGTCGGCAGTCAAGTCGATCGCATTTTAAGTCTGTGTCACTCATACGCTCTGTGGCCCAGTCGAGAAAACTGCAACTAGCTCTCTCCCTCTCTCTCTCTCTCTCTCTGCCTCTTTCTCTGTTGTTGTGTATCTGCTGTGTGTGCGTGCATTCATTTGGCATGTTTAACAAGTTTCCACCGAGCATTTGCTGATTTTTCTCTAACTTGCATGCCAAATCGAAATACGAACATCACAAAGACAAAGATAAATACAAATGAGTATATTCCCTGGGTTAGGGTGCAACTTAAAAGTACTGTCATATGTTCTTTAGTGTCGTTATATTAAATGCAATCGTTTGTTTATTGTTTTCTTAACATGTTCTTAATCCATTTGCTTGCCTGTTTCTCTCTCTCTCTCTGTGTGTTCGAAAAATAACTTCAAGCCAAAAAATATTAATTAAAGGCTCTTTTACATAAAATGGAAGTATTCTATCATAAGTTGGCTCTTTAATTTTTACTCGTTTTCAAAGGTCTATCGGATTGGATTATTCACAAAAGATAATGAGGAATTGATTATAAGTTGAACTGTTTCACATGCCTCGTAATCAAATATATAATGCTTAGAGTTGCCCTAATTCAATTTAGAAATTAGTCTTAGCCTTATTCGCCATTAATTCAATTAAAACAGTTTTCAACACACACAGAAAACATTCTACATGCTAGTTGGATATACAGGCAGGCAGACAGGCAAACGTGACCATTTGCAGTTCTAGGCGTCTATTAATGTTTAATATATATACTCCTATATGCCGATATGGCATGACAAAGTCTATTGAACCCTCATTAACTGAAGAATTGAGAAAGGAAAACCAGCTCGTTTTTATTGCTAGTTTGCGTTTGTAAATTCCCCCAGCTTTAGCTTTTCTGCTTCTTCTATTTCAAGTTGAATGAAATCAACGCAATGACAAATTCAATTTGCAAACTGCAAATTATAAACGAGTAGCAAATGTTGAGTTGACAGCGGCAACGAGTCGGGCGTTTGTTGATCTACAGTGAAAACTCTAACAAGCACAGAAAATTGACATTTCGAGTTCAAGGATATGTCGAAGTTGTATTAAATATATCTTCTATTCAATATTGGTTTTATCCTAAACTGAATAAATTGTATAATAATTTACTTGCAGTGCTGCAAAGCGGCAAAAGTAGTTAGAGAAATGACTCGCACTTAAATATTGCAACGTCTGTCCATTCGTACAGTTTTTACTGTATTTCCGAGTTGCCAAACCATTTGCGGTTATGAAGCAAAATTGTGTTCGACGCAAACGTCGATTTATCAAGCAAAGAGCATCATTTACATGTGGCCAACTGGTGCACCAAAACCAGTCACACTTTATTGGATCATTTGTCAGCGGAAGGGAGGGGAGGAGAGAGAGAGAGAGAGAGAGTTTTTTATACAATTAGCAACGCGAGTGAATGGCACCTGAAATCAGAGTTTGGTCAATGTCGTGGTTGTTATCTAGCTAAAGATATGACAGAGAGAAGCGCCACAATGTTGATAAGATAAGCTTGAAAACAAATTCAACAAAAATATAAAGAATAACCAATTGTTATATGACATTTCTTGGCATTTTGCTGAACTATTTCTGTTTTTCATTTTAATCTCTGACTGTGTGATTTAATGCTCTTCTTCCTCTTCTATCAATTGCAGTGCATGTATTGCCAAAAAGGAAATAAGGAAACAACGCTAAGACTAAAAGAAAAATCACGCTAAAACAAACGCGCGCGCACACACACACACACACACACATACACGCTCCTGCATACACCACACACACACACACTCACCCACACAGAGAGCAAGCTGAGCGTGAGAGCGAGCGAGAATATGTGAACAGTTTTCATAAACAGCAAATTCTCCAATAGTCTCTTTCTCTCTCTCACACGAAAACGAATTGATGTGCCATTCAGAGCAGCAAGCAACATAGAAGCTAAGCGAGTATTACAACAATCACAAAAACAACAACAACAACAACAACACCAACAACCAAAATAAGGCGCATATAGTTAATGCAACAATCCCTCCATTAAACAACAAGAAAAACAACAACAAAAGCAGCAAAACAAAACGAAACAGCACACAAAAAACGCAGGTGAGTGCCGGAATTTTCACGTTCTAAAAGCTATTCTTAACCGACCGAGTTTTTCATTAAATATAAAATCACTTTTCCCATCCATTTTGCGATCAAAGCGGGGATGTTTCATCAGTGCTTTTAAGCACGCCAAGAGTTTTAACGTACATAGTTCTCCGAGTCGAACGAAAGATGAGAGAATTATATTGAAGAGTTTTTCGCTCATTTTCCAAAGGTCAATTTGGTTTATCCAAAAAAGGGCTTAAGGTATTCGTAGGGCCTTCACAAGTGCTTGATTTTCGAGCTGGAAAATCTAATCTATTCAAAATTGGATTTACCGAAAATAAATGAGCCTCTATTCCACTCTGCGATACTTTCTCGTCGGAGTTTTCTCACTTACGGCATTAAAGTAAATTATTGTACGATATACAGCTTTGCTGGCGCTACGGTTTCATCAATCCAAAAATCAATCAGTCAATCTATTAATCGATCTATGAAACAGTCAAACAATCAGTCAGTCAGTCCTTCCATCACTCGGCCAATGATTCATATATTTATGAGTATATATATTCGGTCAGTGAGTCAGTCAACCAATCAATAAGTCAACTTTTTAGTAATGCTGATTTTTCTTTTGCAGTGTAACGAATTTAAAACAACAACACGAAATTAATAGGCAACAAGTTGCAAGCAGCAACAACAAGCTTTGGAAAGAACCTTCTCCGTAGCCAGGCGTAACGCGTGTTAGATGCCAAGATAAGTCGCTATCGTTTCAATACCGCCATCAACATAACCCAACAACTACAGCAGCAACAGCAGCAACAACAACAACAACAACAACAGGAGCAGCAACAGCATAAGGAAGCAGCCAGAATACCGTTAAATAGCAACCGTGCGGTACGTGCCACAAACAATTGCAAGACGCCAAACTCAACGGCAAAAGTCGCCAACATAACACATAAAATATTTGGCTGGCTACGCAAGACGCGCAACAAGAAACCAGTCGCGATCCTCAGCAGCGATTTCGACGAAGACGGCGACGAGGGCGTGGGTGTGGGCGTGTGCGTGGTGGGCGCATCTGGTGCAGCCGGCGGGGCGTTGGACGATCAAATTTCTACATTGGCAAGCGTTGGAATCAAAGCCGGCAAGCTGAATACCACACAGTCAGCCACGGAGACCGCCATCGATACAAACGAACCCAAATCTGAAAAGATGTCATCGGGCACGTTTGTGGATCGAATCGACCCGTTCGCCAAACGTTCGCTAAAAAAGAAGAGTAAAAAAAGTCAAGGTTCCTCGCGCTACAGAAACTCTCAGGATGTTGAGCTGCAGCAATTGCCGCCACTAAAAGGTAGCTAAACTATATGGAATAAATATTAATAAATATTATATTAATTAAAACCCCTCTCCCTTTGCTCCATCTACAGCCGATTGCTCGAGCCTGGAACAGGAGGAGCTGTTTATACGGAAACTACGTCAGTGCTGCGTATCATTTGACTTTATGGATCCTGTAACGGACTTAAAGGGCAAGGAAATCAAACGAGCTGCTCTCAATGATCTATCCACCTATATAACACATGGGCGCGGCGTGCTTACGGAACCGGTATATCCCGAAATAATTCGCATGGTAAGTACCCCAATAATATGAATGTGCTCAAAAAATGGTGCAATATCAAATTGGAATCAATTAGATGACAAATAACTGGTTGGTTATTACCTTAAAACCAGGAAAAACCTTAACATATTTTTTTGAAAGTAATAAAAGAAAGAAAGCCTGGGTTTCGTAGCATTGAGAATCTAGAGTATTTTACTTATGCATCATACATAAGCTTTAATCAAAATTAAAAAAGGGGAAAACGTAGTTTGTTAGAAATAGAATTTTTGCTTGTTTTATCAATTAGCAATTAAAGTTTCAGAATATTCAAAAATAAAATGCTAAAGTTATTTAAGAATTCAAAATATACTGTGCGAAACGAGAAGAAGATGCATATTGAGCACAGCAGGCGGCACACATGTTTATTGGGATATATAAGTAAATGCTAATGAATTTTACGCCCATTCGAAGTTGGGTATTAAGCGGATCGTTGCTGTTTATTTGCTTAGCATAAAATCTCTATATGTCTTTTTTCTTTTAGATTTCGTGCAATTTATTTCGCACATTGCCGCCCAGTGAAAATCCCGATTTTGATCCGGAAGAGGACGATCCAACACTGGAGGCATCGTGGCCCCATTTGCAACTGGTCTATGAGGTGTTCTTGCGTTTTCTGGAATCCCAAGATTTTCAGGCGACCATTGGCAAACGTGTGATCGATCAGAAGTTTGTGCTGCAGGTGAGTTTCCAAATATGTTTGCCTACCGAAATTGCCATTATTTAAACAATTGATACACCTGACACAGCTATTGGAACTGTTCGATTCGGAGGATCCGCGCGAGCGTGACTTTCTAAAGACGGTCTTGCATCGCATCTATGGGAAATTCCTAGGCTTACGTGCTTTCATACGAAAACAGATTAATAACATATTCTTGAAGTTCATCTATGAGACGGAGCATTTTAATGGCGTTGGCGAGCTGCTCGAGATACTTGGCAGGTAAGCTACATACCTAATATATTACTGCTTACGTTTGGCTAACTTCATTTTTCATTCACTTTTCAATTTACAGCATCATTAACGGCTTTGCCTTGCCATTGAAAGCGGAACATAAACAATTTTTGGTTAAGGTTCTGTTGCCGCTGCACAAAGTCAAATGTCTGTCGCTCTATCATGCTCAGCTGGCGTATTGCATTGTACAATTCCTAGAGAAGGATCCATTCCTTACCGAACCGGTGGTGCGTGGTCTGCTCAAATTCTGGCCCAAAACGTGCTCCCAAAAGGAGGTCATGTTTCTGGGCGAAATTGAGGAGATATTGGATGTGATTGATCCGCCGCAATTCGTCAAAATACAGGAGCCACTGTTCCGCCAGATAGCCAAATGCGTATCGAGTCCACATTTTCAGGTGAAGAACTAAGCGATTAACATATGATATACTCCTCGTATTAAATATATGCATTTTTAAATATCGTATCAGGTTGCTGAACGTGCTCTATATTTGTGGAACAATGAATATGCCATGTCGCTCATTGAGGAGAACAATGCTGTTATAATGCCCATCATGTTCCCGGCGCTCTATCGCATCAGCAAGGAGCATTGGAATCAAACTATTGTGGCGCTTGTGTACAATGTATTGAAAACGTTTATGGAAATGAATTCAAAGCTCTTCGATGAGCTAACATCCAGCTATAAGGCGGAAAGGCAAAAGTGGGTGCTGGTATTTTGACTAATAATAATAAGATTGGCTAATTGATACAAATGATTTGATTGCAGGGAAAAGAAGCGTGAACGCGATCGCGAGGAGCTGTGGAAGAAGTTGCACGAACTCGAATCAAATCGTTCCAGCGGGCGCGCCGCAGGCGGCAGCGCTGCAACAGCAGCAAACAGCGCAACGGCAGCTGCGGCGGCGGCGTCGTCGTCGTCGTCGTCTTCGTCACTCCAGCCGCCAAACATAGCCGGCGGCGGTTCAATGAACTCTCATCAGCAACAGTCGAATAACAGCAGCAGCGGCAGCCTATCCAGTGGCGGCGTTGTTGGTGGTGACAATAATCCTGCGACAGCAAATTCAAAACTAAAACCCGAAAAAGCAGACAACTAAACAGATGCAACGCAAAGCGCGCTGGAAACTAACAATAAACAACAGAAACAACAGCAACAGCAACCACAACAGTTAAATGCAAGAAGAACACGAACAACAACACATAAAATGTCAGCCGGCTCACGTACACACCCAAACCCACACACACACAAATGAACACAAACACACACACACACACACACACACACACACACACATTCATCTATATATAAAATTAAAATCAAAGAAATAAATAAGAATGAAATTTGTTGAGCTGGCGATAAATAGTTATAAACAAAATGCAGCTTATGCTAAAACTTAATAAATATGAAAACTAAATTGTATACTCGTTTAACAAGACACCAAAAGCAAGTGGCTGCTGGAGTGGCAGGATCAGCATCAGGGCGTGGCTAAACTAAATGCTTGAGGAGCGCAGCAAGAAAATTCTATAAAATATAATATCTAAAAAACACTACTTACACACAACCAACACCAACACACACACACACACACACATATTATAAATACATATAAATATATATATATATTACAAGAGCAAGAAGATAAAATATATTATTAATTAGGTTTAAGTTAAAGAAACAAAAGAAAAGAAATTGAATAAAGCGTAAAAGTGTTAGTAAGTGAAACAAGAAATAGCTGAGCGCGAGCCCAATGTTCGATGATTGTTAGGAACACGCATTGAAATATTATAAAAAAAACTAAATAAAATATATACTAGACGTGTTGCTAGCCTATGCTAGCCTAGAACAGCTGCCCAAAAAAAAAACACACACACACACTAACACTCTAGTTAACGTTTTCTATTGCCCGCGCTCCCCTGCACAAGCATTATGAATGTGTATAAACAAATACTATCTAAATATATATTTTATTTCGGAACAATTCGAAAATAGAGCAGTCTCTGGTATGTGTCCAACTTTCAGCTTTTATATATATATATATATATATGTATATATATATATGTATGTATATATATATATATATAGGCAAAACCCACTGATAACTTCAATTGTATATATGCGTAGGCATGCATGCCCACACACACACACACATATAAATACATTCAAGTGCATGTGTGCATGTATGTCTATATGTATATATACGATATATAATATATAAGCGACTATGCAAACTTTGTTACTTATATTTAAGGTGTTGCACATGCCGTCAGAAAGTTTCAAAAAATATTTAGAGAAAAAAAACTGTTCCAAAAGCTATTTCGACAATTTGCAGATAACGCGCAGATCTATATATATATATATATATATGGTATATATATGGTATATATATATATATATGTATAAGTAAAGTAATAATTAGCAAGATTCAACACAAGAGAACAAATTAAATAAAACTGATCAACTTTATACACACATATAAAAAAAAAACACATAAAATGCTGATCTATATATAAATGCAAGTAATTATATATAAAATGTATGTGTGGCAAAAAAGCGTCTCCTAAGTTAAAGTTGCAATCAAATGAGTTGCGTTTGCATAGCATAATATGTTCAAGTGGAAATTCGAAATGAAAATGAGAGATGATATTTGCATTGTATAAAATGTTGTAAGCTAAAGAACCGAAGTAAACATTAAAGTAAAGTCGTTAGTCTCTAGTTTAACTAATGGAACGTTCGTTATGTTAAGGTAGGCACCACACACACACACACACACACACACAATCTCGGATACAAACATTTTCACGTTTCACAGTTATCAAGCGTTAAACAATTAACTGAATATATGCCTGGGGGCGACAGAAAAGGAAGCTAAAATAATTGGCTACGAAACTTCTTCTCAGCTAAATTGAAAAACTAGACTTTTTCTCGCTTCAAAACTCTTCAACAAAATGCGCACAACTTCCGAAGAATTCAACTGGGCAAAAATTTTCAATGTAAATATTGTAAGAATAAAATACAAAATCGTAAAAAAAATAATAATCATATTTGTGTGTCGCTGCTCTAAAAAAAAACTCAAAACATAACTAAAACAACAACTCATCTATCCAAGCAACACACACACACACACTCACACACTTAGGCGCACTCTCATACTAACAAAATATCATAATCAACGGAATATTAAATTAAACAAAAAACAAAAGAATTATACATAAAATAATAATATGTATGTTTGTTCATTCAACTCACGCCCATTACAAAAGTATCTAAGCATGCATAATCCAAAAGTTAATAATAACAAAAAGCAAATAAATAAATTAAAGATACGATACATACCTACATACAAACATATATATATATATATATATATATATATATATGTAAATTATATATAAAATTGTGTCTGTGAAACGTAAGTTATTTTATGCAAACATATGAACGAGGTAAACAAAAACATAACAAAACAAAAATGCAGCGTTAAAAAAACATGAGTTATTATTATTAAATATGTTTGTAAACGTCAAAAAATATGCAAAAAAAAAAAAAAACAAACAAAAGAATAAAAGTAAAAGAAAAGTAAGCAAAATAAAAACTTAAACTAAAATGTCATCTAGTAAAACGAATAAAAGAAAACTTAAAAAAAATAAATATATATATGCGACATATATATGAGAAGCAGAATCTATGGCCTAAATTCTAAGCAAAGTGTGTATGAAAGTTTTGCATCTTTATATTAGAGTGTAATTAAGGTGAATAATTGACAAAACCAAATTGCATATGAACAATATGGCACAACAAAAGGATAACAGAGAATACATTTAAAAAAAAAAGCAATAGACTCTCTCAAACATGATAATTGGCTAACAAGTTGATTCGGTTAGGCAACAAGCTCTGTGGCAGAGTATTTGATATGAGCGCATTTTGTGGCGCCACATTCGAAGCAATAAACATGTTGGAAAAACACACACACACACACACACAGACAAAAATAATAATTAAAACAAAAATTGTTCTATTAAATGAAATCAGAGCCCCCCGCCCCGCGCCCTCTCCCTTTCGAGTTTAATGTTAAAATTCACATGGAAATGCCAATCAAGTGAAAGAAAATATAACTTAAATCTAGAAACTGTAAAAAAAAGCAAAAAGCGAAAATGTTAAAAATGCCTGACAAAATGCAACTTCATCTATATATATATATATATATATATATGAGTATATATATATGTATATATATATATATAGATGAGGTGCTGTTTTTTAGATTTCTTTTTTTGTGTTTTTGTGATGTTTAATGTTTTTTTTTTTGTTGCACTTTGAGTTAATGTTTAGCCTGCTTTTCAATTTACATTTGTAACTTTAACTATAGTTTTATGTATTTATATGTATAAATAAATAAAAAAAAAAAGGAGCATGTTGAAAAATAGCTGCTAAAAGTGTAAGCAAAACTCGTTAAGTACTTTTAGAGACAAAACTGTACTAAAAAAATATTTAAAAAATAAAAAATAAAGTCGCATTAATAACAAAAAACATTAAATATATAAAAGAAAAATTAAAAAAACAAAAAAAAAAACAATATAAGGCGCTTTAACAATATTAAAACATATTGCATAATTATAAAGTGTGAAATATTTTCTTATGTTCTAGACTTGTAAAAACAAAACAAAAATATAATAATGAACCTAACGTATGATATCGTGTGTGCGACTAGAGCGAAACTTGATTTTTGTGTTTTGGTTCGTTGTGCTAGACTTTTCCGGAATTCTTTTGTTAATTTTCTTTGGCACACGAGCGCTATGTTTTAGACATAACAACTAAACAAAATCTTATGCTGAGTATAAAAATAAATACATTATAATTACACTAAAAACAAACAAACAACAACAACAAAAAAACAAGCGAAAAACAACAAAAACAAATTATAAAAAATAAATGAAAATATATATAAAAAAAAAAGAAATTTGTTTGTTGCATATCAAGCAGTTGAGCAAGCAGTTGCAATTAGGGCAACAGGAAATGCGTACAAGAGAAATATTTGTAGAAATGGCCCATTTGCTTGTATTGGCTATTTAATTATAGCACACAGCTTTTGACAGCTGTTAATAGCATATGCAAGCGATACAAAGCAAGTAACTTAAGCAGTTAGCAAGCAGTTCAATTCCAAGCAAAAAGTAAATGAGCTGCGAATAGATCCCATACAAAATTTATAATGCAGACTGTATAGTAACAGGCAGCTCTTGACAGCTGCAACATAACAGCGCTCTAATTAAACTGCAGTTATATAGCAGCCACTGTCAAATGCAATGAGCAGATGGTTATACAAAGCAAGCAGTTCAAGTGAAGCAACAAAAAATAACAACCAGATCAGTCGACTCACAAAAGCTTAAGTATGTTGCATGTACAATAACAATCAGCTCTTGACAGCAGCAAAGCTCGCTCAAATGAGCTTTTGCAGTACTTGCCAATGCAGCACCGCAGCGCTCCAATTGGACGTCAGTCTAAACGTCTCCGCGGCCAAATGCAGTCGCTAAACGCAACAAACAAAAAAATCAATAGTGCATAATTAGACATTTTATAATATTAAAGGCAAAAGTGCATTTATTATTGGAAAACTTAAAGGCCATGAAGTGGGAAAACTATTGTGATTTTGTTGCAGGCTGTTTTGGTGGTTAGTTTTTTCGATTCTTTTGCATTTGAGCACGGCGTAAATGACGCAATGCGGCAGCTAAAGCGGAGACACTTGTTGACGGATTGTCGAGAACGGCAGCTACAGTGAAAGCTCAACTAAAGGACAATACGAAATCTCGAAATTTCCACAGATAAGACTAAATAAATTTCAATAAAAATCGCAACTTAAAATTAAGTTGCAAAAAAAGGTTTATTAACAAATTCCAATTTGAGCATTTTGCGCCTGTTCGCCAAAGCGAGCTGTCACTGTACTTGCCATCGACGACGTCACGGTCAAGTTCATGTGCAGGCGCCCCTGATCCGTGGCGTATTTTTGGGCATGAGATTCGAAATTCTTGGCAAACCAATGGGGCCGTCTAGTTCGCCTTAAATTTCTACAAGTTTTTACAACCCGAACCCATTGAAAAATGTGTAATAACGGTATTAGGACCGGCATATATGTATGTACATATAGACAGAGACAAAAGTCTCTGATTACTTAAAACTGGGTCTGTTCGACTTGATATCGATCTCAAGTTATCGATAAATTCGAACATCGACCAGAATCGATATTCCGTTTATTGAGCATATCTCAGAGCCCATAAGCCCTTGCTTCCGAAACATCCCGCCCATTTGCCACATTTGTCCACACTATCCGCGAATTTGCATGTAGATCGAGTTTATCGAGAGGCACAGACAAGCCGTGTTAAGTTAAGTTAGGTTTGTGTACAGGGTATTTGGTAGTCGTGCACGCCTGACTAGTGCACTTTTCTATGCTCCTAATTAAAATTCCTGTTCGTTTATTTTGATTGTGGCGAAACAGGTGCTTGCGGCGTGCTGGTGGCGCATCCGCTCGACACCATCAAGACCTGGCAACAGGCATCCAACTCATCCGTCCTGTCGGCCGTGCAGCAAATCTACAGCCGCAACAATGGGGTAAGTGAGCCGGGGGCGGTTGGGCAGTTGACAACGCTTTAAAGATCAACGGCTACTACAGGGGCATGCTCTTCCCCCTGATGTCAACGGGCGCCATCAACTCGATCCTGTTCGGCATCTATGGCAACCATTTGCGGCAGCTGCGTCGCGTCTGCCACAGCGACTATCAGCGCGAGCAGCTCGAGTATAAGAACATGTTCATGGCTGGATCTGTGGCCGGGTTTGTTCAGTCCTTCATTGCGTGCCCCATGGAGCTGATTAAGGTGCGGCTGCAGACGCATTGCTGTAAGTTGAAAAAGTCTTTGCACCGGAATATCGAAAATACGATACGAAAATGTGGCTCGCAATTTTCCAGCTTTTTTTAAGATATATATTGTAACACAGAATAACTCACTTTTTGTCCGATTCTACCTGTATATAACAGAAAGCAGCAGGGCTCTAATTCAGTTACACTGAACGAAAACTTCGGTCCTTCGCTTCGGTCTGTTTTTTAAAGATTTTTCTGCTGGAAACTGTGAATGTGCACTCAATCGAGCTGACACTGTATCCTTGCGAATGTTTTTTTTTTGCAGACTACAACGACTATATCTACGGTCAGAGACGCACAGCCTATGGCACCTTCAAGCGGATACTTAAGAAAGACGGCATCTCGGGCTTATATCGTGGACTTGTGCCCATGATGTGTCGGTCAGTCTAATATCTTAATAGTTCCAGCTTCAGTTTATTGTTTTTGTTTTTGTTTTTTTTTTTTTCTGACTACAGTGATGTGCTGCCCTATGGCATCTATATGCTGGTGTATCGTCAGGCGGCCAACTATATGGAGAACTCGGAGTTTGTGCGCAAGCGTCGCACCGATTCGAATGCCACAAATATGAACTTAATTATAACGACTTTTGCGGGCGCCTGGGCTGGCGTTTTGTCTTGGGTGTGTGTAATACCCTTTGATGTGGTCAAGACCATAATGCAGGCGGATGAGAATCATAAATTTCGCGGCATAATGCATTGTGTACTGGTCAACTATAGGGCCTATGGCTGGCGCAGCATTTTTCGTGGCAGTTGGATGCTGTTGGCGCGTGCGATACCGTTTAATGCGGCCACATTTTTGGGTTATGAGTATTCGCTGGAGTTGTGTCATAGTTATTGAAATACAAATAAACCAAGCGCAGTTTCGAATTAAACTGAAATTTGTTCATATTCAAATAATTTAACGGTTTTCTGTTAAACTTCCTTTGAATCTGATGTAATTTAACAGTGCGCTGGCAGTGTGTGTGCTGTTGTTAGTCTGGCAACGTAGCAACATAAAGCATGCAGCCTACAAATATGCTATAAGCATTATATATCAATTAAATGCATTTAAAAATACAACAAACATCGGCATACTTACAATAGATAACAAATCTAAATTTATATTTTTTTGTGCCTGCTTATATAGCATATTATTTAATACGGCAAACAAAATATATGTTAAGAAATCCTGTTAACGCAAATTGCCACCGGCAAACAGCGCAGTTAACAGCTTTACAACACTGAACGGCTGCGCCTAACATTCACTAATCGATAAGAAACGTCATATCGATAAAACATGGCGTTAAGGTCGGATTACGAGGTGAGCTGAGCGCAAAAAATAATCCAAAATTTGTAATAAAACTAAGTTAATTAAGTCCAAATAACAGTGCAAACAATTGTTAACATGCTATACGAACAGTGTGTATTCAAATATGTGCAAAAACCTGATTGAAGTGTGGCAAAAATTAAGTTAGAAGTTTTCGAGGTGTGTGTTTTACGATACAACAGCAACAACAACAGTGCTGAGCGGGCGTTTTTTTTTTTTAATGGAAAAATCGAAGCTCTTGAGTGAATGTGTGTGCGTGTGTGTGTGTGTGTGTTATTGGTTTTGTTGTTAGTGTACGCTGCAAGCCGACGCCCTTAGGCGACGCCAAGCTTATTAATTTGTTGTTGTTGTTGCTGGTGCGTCAGTTAACTGTAACTGGGCGCGGACAAGGTTTGTTCTTAACACTGGCCTCCAGTCCTATTGGATGACTTAGCTGCCAGGCTTACCTTGTGCGCTGCTGTTGTTTTTGTTGCTTTTGCTGGTGCTGGTGCTGGTGCTGGCTGCGCAGTTGGCAGCGCTGCGGGCGCACCGCATAAGTGATCAATAAAATGAAGTTGGCCCAGTGTAGCTCTGCAGCTAGCTGGTTTTCTTTTTATTTTCATTTCTAATGCTTCAAACTGAGTTTTCGCCGTAAGGCGACTGTGCGCGCTCTCGCTCGCTCGCTTGCCTGCTCTCTTTGTGGTGCACTCTCTTCCACTGTTCTCGCTCAGGCTGTTCAGGTGTGGTGCTTGCTGGCAGTCGGATGAGGCCTCGTGTTCGATCGGCTTAGCTCGAATCGCTTAATGTGCAGCGCACTCGCCGCATTCACCTGGCCGCCACTTTCGCTTAAGTTTAGCTCGCACATTTGTATGTTCGTGTTGTTTTTGTAACTGGTTCTGTTATCAGTTCATGCGCAAAGCTCAGCTGCTTCCAGTCGGACCGCACTTGTGCGCTTGCTCTGGTGCTCTGGCATATTTCGTGCATAATTTCGCCTGGAACCAAAAGCTTTCTGTTTTATAGACTGGAATATTTTTTCGCTCTATGGCTTACATAACCGGTACGTTTCCAGTGCTGCGGGCTATTCTCTGTCCCTGTTGGCATGCAATCAAGATATAATGCCACGCCTCCCCACCTAACGCATGCCGATTGCCCTCGCTCCGCCCTGCCTAACCACAGATATCTTGGATTCGCGTTTTACCATTGGAATCTCATGGCAGCCAGGCAAAAGAGACACCTAATCGAAACAACCCTCAAAGAGATTCTCTTCATTTTTCTTCTTCTTCTTCGCCTTTTTATCTTTTTTTCCGGAATTGGTGTCATTGGGGCGCGTCGTGCCCTGCTAATTATAAGCAAATGTATTTTGCTCTTACTTGTCTTTTGTAACGCTTTTGCTACGACTTTTCCTTTGCGCCTCGTTCCTCCCCTCACGCCGCCCAACTCTTTGATAATTATTAAAAAATTTGACTTAATTACAAGCCAAAAGTTAATTTGCTTCTCTCAAAAGTTTTCTCTTTTCTATTACATGTTTATATTTATATTGTGTTCATTAATCGCTTCCTAAGTAATTAAGATGTACATCAAAGTCTTCTTTTTATTTTGGGACTCGTAAATTTATTCATATGTACATTATATTGATTAAGGGATTAGCGCAACTCCAGCTAAGTTTCATGGGATGTGCAAAAAACGAGCAAGTATTACCCGGCTTTGCCTGGCGCATTAATTTGTACTATATTTAGAATTAATATCTCACGCATTTCCCTAAATATATTATAATTGAGGGATTTGAATATGTCCTTTGAAGCACACACTGATCTGAATTGTCCGAAGTTAATCATGAATTTTTATAGAGCTCGTTGAAAATGAGTTGAAACACGATCGAATAAGAAAGGTTCAAGGAATGTTCGATAACTTCTTATTTACTTACAAAAGATAACTACTGAGAAAAACTGAGCTACTATTTCCTCGGTCACTCAGTTAGTAAGGAAAAAAAATATATCTATTATTGCAGATATTAATTCGTATATCAAAATCTTTGACTAGTCTGATTTACCATTATTAGGCATTGCATACTTTCAAGCGCCTTAAATAAACAAAATAGAAGCGTTGCAAAAAATGTAAATTCTTCGAGCAATTTGTTCCAATTAGCGAGTGTCTACTGTAATTTATGATTTTCACGCACAGCATACGCTTTGCAAAGAGGAGCATTATGTAGATATGTGCATGGCACGGCATAAATCGGACCCCCATGAACCCCTGCGCCGCTCATACTATTTCGTATGCTGAGTCATGCGCTTTCAATTTGAGTCAATTTAGTGAGAAGCACAGCCACAAAATCAAGACAAATACAAATACAATCTAATCATGTTGATGATGGTTTATGTAGTTCTGCGTCGAGTTGTGCATAGAACTTGTAAGCAGTTCGGTCAAGGTGACAATAAAGTTATAATCCGAGAGCTCAAAGGATCTAACAAGATTTTCGTTAGCCCACATGTAGATAGAACTGAATGGACACCACTTGAGTGCTGGCATGTGAATTACCAATACATGTATATGTTTATCCACAGTTATATGTATGTATATACGACTTTAAGATGGGGCACTTACTAAATTAGCAACAGCTTACAAGCGGCACTCAATATATTCTAAGCTTAGTAACAATATTTATAGACACAAATATGAATAATAAGTAAATGAATTGATTTGTCTTCAATATGCTATCGCACAGAAAACGAGAACGATGGGATATATTTAGTATACCGAAGATTTAATACCCTTGTCGAGTTTTTGATCAAAATGTCCTGGCAACAGAATATTTTGCCATACAAGACTTTTCGACCGATCGATAGCTATATGACAGATGTTGAAAAATTTAGAATATACATTTATAGGGAGCATAGTGAAAATTATAATTACAGAGTTCGGTCAATATATCTTGATAAACAAAATAGTTTTCCTACTATTTAATAAAGACGGACGTATGCAAAGTTTCAAAACGATATATAGGGTCGGGGATGTCTTCTGCTATGTGTTACACACTTTGTGACAAAACGATAATACTAAGAGTATAAAGTCTTGTATTAATATTGTTTTGAAGAAAGGAATAGACGTCTATTTTCCCTGGTTGAGCATCTCCCTTAGCCGGCCAATGTTTTTATGCCAATCTTTTTACTTATTTATTTTTTGCCAATACACATCTTTCTTAGCTGGAGTAATGGATGTTGTCTCAAGCGAGCTTTCACTAAACAAAATGTAAAATATAATGTAAATGCTGTGAAAGAAATGAAAGAAAATATTTCTGAAGAATACTTTGTTTGAATTAGTATAATTCAAATTCTGAATAGCATTTGCGTTGTTGGCTCCATGCAAATCTTGAATAGGGGGCTGGTCAAATGTCTATAAAAATACTGATATGCTGTTGTTGTTGTTTGTCTGGTAATAGACAAGTTTGTGACGATTCGCTGGGAACTGCGATAATGGGAAAATGATTGCAACTGGAAAATACCAGAAATCGTTTTCATATTGTCTCCGTAGAGCTGTGTCGAGTCTTGTTTTAGCCGGTGCGACAATCAAAGTGTGACAGCAAATTAGTAACAGCAATTTTAATTCAATTATATATGACAATAAAAACCTAATCAAAGCTCTATTAAACAAATGCCGCGGCTATTTCACGTTGAGGCTCGTTTCGTTTTGTCAGATGAGCAACTGAGCTGAGCTGCTGCTGATAAGATGCCCTTGTCAAAGCCTGTACCCATTGACAGTGGTAACACAGGAGATATGTTACAGTAATATACACCTATTTAATATCTAGAGTTATGTCTTGAGCTCAGAGCCAATAAAAGCAGAAAATTCAATTATAAGTTCTTGCAGTTTAAGTTTATGGCAAATAATCGATAAAATTCCAGCTTGAGAGGAAATCAGCTTCTGTTGTATTTCAGCTATCGATGTCTTCCCTGTTTATCCCAAATCGATATTGATTAATATAACTTTTCAAATTATCGATAACTTTCCACTTTTTGCCTAAAATCGATAAGTATCGAGGCTTAGTCTCGCTTTATTGAGCTATCTATTTGAATCTAAGAGTTGGAGACAGAACACTTGGCTTATAGTTTCTTCTTTTGTAGCTCAGTTTTGGTTACAGGGAACCTCCAAGTCGAGCAGCCCCTCGACTCTTTCGACCGTCTTGCCTTGTTTTCACATGCAACTGTAAATTATCCATTAGCTGTCGACGGTTGCTGGAGATTTGTTGCACTTTCAGGTCTAGAGTACCCGAGCACAAGGATTCGCATTTGTTACACCGCTGTAGCCGAGCATTTATGAGCTACCAGCGATATTTGCCAGAGTCTTTAAAGGTTTCCATTTCGATTGCATAACCCGGCTGTGGTATTCTATACTATGAATGATATAGTAGCCGGCGGTTCGCAGTTACATTTTAATTATCTCAACTGGCATCACGCTTCGCGCTCTCTGGCTCGCTTATCAGCGCATTTCGACACTTCTAGATAAGTTTCTGTTTGCCGTTGCTCTGATTTATTTTTGGACCCACTGTGCGGCACTCACCATGTCCCTGTTGTGTATCGGTTCTAATCGATGGAACTAATGACGTACAGCTTGAGACGGCGTCGACTGACGCCAATTCAAGCAGAGGTCGCTCTTTGACCCTGCCACTGTCCGGACGGACGGACCGACACAGTCTTGGCAAATTCTCAATACGCTCTGTCATTCTGATTATGTTGCATGCATGTTATCAGCTCGACGGGCTTTAACTATGTATGTAGTGTGACTGGGTCATGTATCTAAGTAATTAGTTGTCATACATATATATATCTCAACAAAATTGAATGAAAACTAGCAAAAATGAGATAAGTATAGAATATCTGCTTGAAATTCTTATAATCTTTGGCACTGCGAAGATAACTGTTTCTATTTGCTATTACTATTGTCATTTTTATTTATTGTTCTTGCTATAACCGATGCGATTTGAAGTTGGGCTTGCTGCCGTGATTGTAATATTTATTGGAGGTTCAAGTCCTGGCATGTTCTATTGTTGGCAACTTAAACACTTTAACTTATGTTAAAAAGTTATCTATAAACAAAGTGTAAACATAAATAAATATATGGCTTATAGATTCTATTCTATTATTCATTCTATCATATAGTCTTTAAGAAAGAAAGTTAAGTCTGCTTTCAAACCGGCTTAAACAAGCTAGTTGCTGTTTGTTGTAGTTCAAGACTAAACTCGAACTTAGGCACACACACAGTATACACACAGCACAAACACACACACACACACACTCTGTCAGACATGACTGACACGCATTGTTGATGGCATCAGACGAGAACAATTACCGCAATTTGAGCATTACTTCCATAGGCAGCGAGATCTTGTGGGAGTCAATCAGCCCAGCGACTCGAATTGAGATTCACAAATTTGTTGGAGGGGCGGAAATCACATGACATAAATTCACAAAAAAGAAATAACAAAACGTTATCCAAAATTATTTTCTGGCTAAAAGTGAACCATGAAAAGATGAAAAACTGCAGATGTTGGTTCCTGTCAATGATTTTATAATTCGTGGCTGTTGCTAAGAGTGAAAAAATAATGAATAATTGATGAAAACGAATTTAATTTCAATGCGACTGGCAAAATCAGCACACAAAGGCATACAAAATAAAAAGTAGCAACAAAATTGTTTTCCACATAAATATTAATGGCATAAACACGCATATTGTGGCACACACACACACACACACACACACACTCGCCTGTTGGCCTTGTTGAAAAGTGTTTAGCGTAAGAGCTTGTATGTAATGCCTACTTTAGTAATATACTAATATTACATTCAGTATATAACTCGCATTGATAATGCGAGCAATTGACAGAGCAGCAGTTGCGACAAGCCGGGCAATGTAGCTCAATTGTGCATAAGACGGCTCCTGTGCCTTCTCCAGTAAATACAATATTACTCTTGGCACTTGGCATCTTTGCAGCTGGCTACATAAATTGTCATAATAAATTTTTATTTAATTTAATGCCATAACCAACACACTCACAACAATTTGTGACACTTGCACACAGCGACACATGCAGATACAAACATTAACAGATATAGATACAAGCATATACAGATACAGATACAGATACAGATACAAATACATTTATATGTACTAGTTACTGATACAAAAGATATGCCTGGCCGCAATTTGTTATAATTTAAATACAATTCAATGTGAGCTGCTGCTGACGTCGATGCTTGCCTCTCACATTTCCTCTTCAACAAATCAAAAAATAAAAATAATTCAGGAAAAATACCTCGAAAAGAATATACCTTAAGGGAACTTACTGAAAAGGTTGTTTGACTGTCGTTTTATGGACTGGTGCGTTAGAATGGAAAACCAATGAATCGCTTAATAAACATTTTAATGATCAGCTTAGGAATTGAAGTGTTTGAATATGCAAAAAGGTCTGATTCTTTTGAAATTTTGAGGACTT
Source organism: Drosophila virilis (assembly GCF_030788295.1). NCBI lineage: Eukaryota > Metazoa > Arthropoda > Insecta > Diptera > Drosophilidae > Drosophila > Drosophila virilis. The sequence continues at coordinate 25,993,244 of NC_091544.1, forward strand.
GAATATGGCGTACAAATGTGTATGAACACAACTGCCCTTTAACTTCTACAAAATATTTTGAATTAAGGTATCCAATGATAGTTCAGTATTTACATTTGTTGTCAACAGCTATTATGCACCTCGAGATATGCTCTAAAGTTAGTTTATCAATATTTATTTAGAGTTCATAGAAAATAATCGATGTTATCAGACCAAGTTTATCTGCTCGTGCCATTGGAGGATCTACGTAAAAGTTAACAAGTATCTAGCTCTCATAGTTATATTTGTACCTTTTAGTCCAGTTTATTAAGAAACTTGTAACTTTTTGCTACAAATACATTTGCTTAACTCTTCTCACATATTGTACTATACACATTTCAAATAGTTTGACTATTAAACAAAATTGAACTCTTGCAAAAAAGTATTTAATTTTAGTTCAATTTTCTTCATTTCAATGATGTGCAACCAACAGGATCCTGTTTGTTTAAAATATAATATATTCCCCAGCTGACAACTTTTTGCCATGCTTCTGTTTCATATCTTTGCGTATTTGAATCTTAATATTTAATTTCGCTTGTTCTTCTCAGATAAGAACTATTATCTGTATAGGCTATGTATATATTATTTATCATATCTTCTGATCTTTATTTTGCGCTATGACCTTTTCTTGGTTTGAAGTCAAAAGCAAAAGCAGCCAAACCGTAACTAACTGTGCGATTGCTGTATCATTTTTGTTGTTTCGATAATAATAAACAATCTAAACTTATCTCTGATTAAACGTAGCCTATAATAATCAAACATATATCAACGTCACTCGAGACTAACTGGTTTGCGCACTTGTTTCAAACCAGTTGCGTCATCAATTGATAAGCTTTATCTATAAATCTCTTAACTGGAAAACGTGAACTCGGTTCTAGCCAAATTTTTACGGGATACGAGCGAAATTGTTTTTCAATTTGAATTTTTGCGTGATTTTAATGCGTTTTTAATTCCATTTTCCCACAATTTCTAGCCCTATGTGTGTCCGTGTTCTAATTCAAATTTGTTAGAATGCTTCGACTTTGGCTTTGACTCTGCGTTCTTTTAGATGTGTCTAGACAAGGAGAAAGCAAACGTTTGTTTTGAGCTGAAACTCTGAAAATCTTTCGAGTAATAATGATATTTTTTTCCAACTCAAGTATTTTGCTTGTTGGAATCGTCTATCTTTGCTGTTATCTCTGTTAATTGGTCTCACAAATGCTCTGGAAAAAACTGGCTATCACGCAGTGCTACCTATAAACTTAATGAAATGTGCTTTTAGATAAGCAGCGACGACTTATCAAACAATATTCTAAGTACCTCAGAAGAAGAGTGTCCAAAAAAATAGCCTTATGAATTTCATTCTTGAGTAAAGTTAGGAAGAAAGAAAAGGGAGTCTTGAGTATATTCAATCAACCATTAAATGAAAGTGACTTAAGAGAAGAGAGAAACTTTCTATTGTATATTTTTGCTTCTCTAAATTATAATTATGACTGGAGGCCGAGAAGAAATGCTCAATTTCTCCAAGTAATTCTAGTTAAGAGAAAAACTCTTTCTCGGATATATTATTCTCCAATTGATTTAAATAAAAATGACCAGAAACAGCGAGAAAATCTTTCTCTGTCATGTACAGATCTTGGTTCCCAAGTAATTTTCCCATCCAATCACAATGGGCACACAGAAGAAGAGAGCACACGCGCGCACAATGCACAGTTTATATAGGGTATATGTGCATGTGTATGTGTATGTGTTAAACTAGTTGGCACTTTGTTTAGTTTATTGTGTATACACATTTTTTAATTTTGATTAAAATTTATTGCGCCACTCAAAGGCAGCGATATGTATACGTAAACCTGCCGCCCACCAAGAAGACAGCCATCCAAGCGAACAGTCAGCCTGGCAGTTGGTCCATGTCCACCGCACACGTTTTCCATTGGCTCGACTGGATATTAAGCCGAGTCTGGACAATTGGTTTTTTCCGGGGGCATTTCATTCAAGCGACTGTGTCTTAAGGTTTTTCAGCTGGAGGTCTTCTACACACAATGAATAGCGCAAATTAAGCGAACGCTATACTCGTAAATCTATTGTCATAACGCCTACGAGGAGCGACTAGACGTTGCCAGTTTGTTTGCCAGCGATCAGCGTTTGAGCATGCCACATCCAGTGGCATCATAGTCCAGTCGAGCTGCACGGGGCACAACACATTTTAATCAGTGCTCAAGTACAAAAAACCAAGTCTGAGCGCCATAGTTCATTCGCTTCATTCACATATGCTAAAAGCATGTGCTATATGTAGATATCTTAGACATTTATGTTGATTATGCTGCACTCACTCTGTTGTCTGTGATTTGTGTCGCTGTCACTTGCCATGGTCATGAACACAATTAAAAATGAAATTACCTCCAGGCGCTTATGCAATTACTATACGCTCATGAACAACAGTAATCACTTGTTGTCCAGTTCGCTATATATATGGCATAGATAGTAGACCATTTTAATAAGGATTATAACAAAATATATTCGGCTTTTCAATTTTGCTTTGCAAGCTATCCGTAAACATTACTCCATTTTTGAATTCCTTTTTCTTATGTTTTAATACCACTCTTCTTAGAATACGTATGCGTTAATTTTTGAATTCTTCTTTGTGCAATATTCGTAAACGTTAATCGATATAATTGGCAAAAGCCAAAAAAAGAAAACAAGAGTTTTCACTTAATGCTTTCGCACATTTTGTCTCGCTTCATATTTCCATTCCTCTATGTCCGGTATTCGTAAACGTTCATGTATTTTGAGCACCAAACACAAATAGATGCCAGACAGCAGCCATGTTTATTTATGACTAAAAAACATTGTGTAAGGTTCTCTTTAAACAACTGAAAAACATCAGCAACAGCAACTAATAGAATTGTTCCAATTGTTATAACAATTAACAAGGCTCGTTTAGTTTTAGCTGCGTCCCGTCAATGTGAATAGCACGTTTTTCGTTTAGCACGAAAACGCGCTGCGTATACGTAATGTGCGAATGCGACCGTCTCAATGGAGAGTTTCAGCATTGGTAAAAATCGAACTACACATATTTACAATTTTTCGCAGCATATGGAGAACACTGCAAATTGTTTATATCATCTGAGAGGCAACTGCAACAATGTTGCTTTTGTACCAACATATTTATTTAGCTTAAAAGTCATAATTGCTCATTCATATTCGGAATTCGATGTTTAACAGCATTTGCTTTCATGGGATTGTCGATGCTTATTGATTTTTCAAATATTTATTTGCAAGACAATGCGCAACGTTTTTAATACCCTGTAACCATTAAATACCTAAAGGTGGCTCAATTTATTCGATTAATATTTAAGCAAATATATTCTTTATTTATTCCTTTTATTATTTACAATTTCACTATGAGCATGAGATATATTTTGTGTACGCTCCACATAACTTTCGTGCTTGTGGCTCGAGCCTGCTCTTTCCCAGATAAGCTCGAGTATAGAGTATATAGAGTATCTTTAGGTGGCGCACCCTAGACTAGATCACTTTCGACTTGTTCTAAGTGCCAGCGCACTCGTAGCACAATCCATGTGCGACTCGTGTGCCCCAGGCACGTGCTGCAGTCATGGCAGCCCTTAAATTGAGCCATCGTCAGGTCAGCCTGTGCTATATACATATATATGTCTATATAAACCTAAAGCGCCTATCAACAATTGTGTAGTTAAATTACAATAACAATAAGTCAAAGAAAAGCGCATATGATGAATGATATGATATAGATACGCGATACATAATAGATATATATGTGTAGATACATTTTTAATCTATAGAACTGTCTACGTCAACAAAGCTGAATGTAATGCCTCCCGGTAGGATTGTGCATTGGTTATTGTCAGTTGACCATTTGTCAGCTGAAGCTCGGACATTGCTGCCAACTATCGACTATTTACATAAGCAACTTTTCACGAGTTACTTTGTGGGTTGGGCGGAACGAGGGGTCTTGTCCGTGGGTGACTTGGGGTGCTCTTTGTTGCTGGCGCTCGTTTTGGGGTCACAGCTGCAACATCGTGCCAAAGTTTATACACAGCACGAACACACTTACACACGCACACACCCACGAAGTGCTGTGTGTGACGTGTCATTACATAAGTTGTATATTAGAATAGAGGACAATGAAAGGCTCTTCGGCATTACCTACTTCCTCAGCCCATTTGGCCAGAAGCGCCGGCAGCGACGGCCACTTAAAGTCAGTGCGCCCATTGTTTGCTTGTTTGCCTGGCCCTAAGTGAGTTACAGTGAAAACTAGCTATGCGGGACAATCCAAATAACAAGTAAATTTACGTAAAACAGGGCAAAACAGAGCTTGCAGAACTTCTGACATAATAATATAATTTGAAAAAGAAATATGCTTTTAATATTGTTATAGGTATAATTTCTTAAACTTCGCCATAACCTCAACCTTATTGAGTGGACTACAATGATGTTCTTCAAGACAATACTGAATCCATTCAATAATCTGAGGTTCAAGCTTAGAGCCTTCTTTTTAGGGGTATATGGGTAAAAATCTATCTGAATATTGAATACATACATACTGAATGTTTTTTTTTTCCACTTTTATATATATTTTTAGCTTTTAAAAGTGACTTGGCAGAAAATAATCATTCGGGGCATCAAAGCTTTTTAATATGCGAACGAACTTTTTAGTATGAAAATAAGGGTCCACTTTCATACTTATCCAGGTCCTTTTCACTTATCACAAATCTGAAAGTCATAACCAAGAACCTTTTCTTGGTTTTATTTCAGCAGAGCAGCTTTTACTGTATCCAAATCAGGCCTGCCTCTGTCATGTGGCTCGAAACGCTGTCAGCAGGTTTTTTCGCTGCGATATCTCTATTGATTTTCTGTTTGGGTTTTATATTACTTGGATCTGTTTGTGTGTGTGTGAGTGTGTGCTGCTGACATTTAGTGTAATTAGACTTACTCGTAACCGAGCTGAAGAACCCAAAATAGAACTGCACCATTTAAGATAGCTGCTAAAGGAAAGATGTCCTTGCTCAGCCAACCCCTGACCAATAAAAAATAAAAGCTTAACGGCTGACATTTATGCTTAACGTGCTGTGGAGATTTGGCTATATCTTTTGGGGGATGTTCCGCTTGACGGCTTGACATACTTGTGTAAATAATTGACATCCGTGACGTCATAGCTGGAGTCGCTCGATAAACGATTAAAAGCGAGGACATGACAAATGGCAGCCGTAAATGTCGAAAATTCAAAATAGTTTTGTCCTTTTATTCAAACGTGTTATTGCCGTTTTCAGCTGCTTATACAATTCTTTCAAATTCGAACTGGTTCGAAAATCGCCTGACTGACACACATTCCTGCGCAGCAGCTAACACGCTCTCTTTCATACTCTCTCTATCTTATTCAATTGAGTGCTGCTCCAGTTTCGAAGTGCTCGCACCACTGTGCACATTGCCTGCCTCACTTGTCACACTGCCATACATTCGTTGTGGGAGAGTTCGAAAGCTTCTCTAATGCCGCCACTGCGCTGTGTGCGTTTACACATAAATATGTATATATATGTGTGTACATATGCAGCTGTGTGTACGGTAGGAGCGAAACATCTGGCGGACGAAAGCTCCGAGCGATATTCGAAATCGACGCCGCGTTAGAATTGTTTTTTTCGCTAAACGAAAGCTTAACCACTCGCGGCATGCATGACAATTTTCAGTCGAGCGTTGTTACCGAACTAGGAAGGTCGGTCTAACTGTAGTAGCTACACTGAGCTCTCGTCTCTCTGTGTGTCGGGTGGTACAGCCAGTGTGCGCCAGTACTAGTACAGCTCTACAGCTCTCCGCTCTGCCCGCCGCCTTCGCTGCGCTGGTGCTGCCGCTTACACAATAACTGTGCATCGATAAAGCCAAAGAAGAAGCACAAAGGATACGAATATACATATAGAAAAGTACAAAAAAAAAAAACCAAAACTCTTAAGCTGTTCACAGCTTAACGAGTGTTAAAAAAAACGTGTGTGATTTGTTATTGTTGTTTCGCAAAAGAAGCAGCAATTTAAGTGCAAAATATATTTGAAACGGGGTAGTTTTCTGTGAAATACCCCCCACAACGGAAAATATTGTGTAATAGCACTCGGCGTGTAAAAGGTACACATCAATTTTACCAAGAACTTTTCTCATTTATATTATTTGTTGTTGCTGTTCTCGTTCTAACGACTGCAGCAAAAGACCCTAGAAAGACGCCTAAAGAAAAGCCAACGACAACGTCCTTGTACAAAATCGATTTTCCAAAACTTCATGCCAGCCGTAATGGATACGCTTGTGATATACACATGATATATATAGACATATATATATACATATATATATATTTATATGTATGTGCTAGTTGAAATGCTTATGAACATTAATAATGCATTTTTGCAATAAAAAACATTGATGCGAGTGTATCTGTTATTTGTGTGTGTGTGTGTGTGTGTGTGTGTGCTCACCGATTTTTTCCAACTGAGATATGATAAACGATCGTATTTGCAATTTGATTTGACATTTAGTTTTGCGGTTCCTATAGAGAAATTACACACAAATATATATGTATATATGTGCATACTATTCTTGTATATAATATATGCATATACATAGATCTGTTCTACTATCCGTCCGCCCGTCTGTTTTGCTGTGTGTGAGTGTGCACATTAATTTTTCGTGGCAATGAAATCGTTTAGATTCAATTGCGGCGATTTCATTTTGGAATAGCAGTAATTTTCTGGCCACCCCAAAAACCCATAATCGGTGCCTGCTGCCCCTATATACATAATACCCAACAAATCGGGCCAGTTAGGGTGCTCGAGGGAGCGACGGCGACTACTCGCGCTGTTGGTTATTTCATAATTCTGTGCGCTCTGTGAAAAGCATCTTGGACAAGTAAAAAAAAAAAAAAAGGAGAAAAAACAACACTAACTATATTTTTTTTTTACATTACGTTTTGCATAGCCCTTACACATATTGTACGCTCTGAGCACTTGATGGCGCTCATTTTCGAACTGCCAGCCATTGCACTCTATTTCGAAAATCACTCGCTCTCCGCACCCACTCTCTCTCATTCACTCTTTCGGTTTTGCTCTTGTCTATTGGCTCACATCCTTCAGCTGTCTGCTGCTGCTGGCTGCAGTTTCTATTCCAGCTTTGCTGGCATTTCCAATTTCCATGTCGCCTCTCTGCGCTTCTGCTACTCTGCGCTTCCAATTGTAGCCAATGCGGTCCACTTGCTGCTTCGCCGCCTTGCGCTGGCTCCTGCTGGCTTCCAGGGTCGACTTTTTTTTTTGACTGCTTGCAGATTGTTGCATAAGCTGAAAATCATTAATTTCTCTTCAACGTTTTTATTCACGTTATTTTATTTTATATATATATTGCATTACTAAATTGTTTGGTGTTCTTAAGTTTTATCTTCGTTGTTTGTTTTATATTTGTTTTACGTTTTTTTTTTTTACGGTTACTTCATCATGTTGCAGGCGTTATGAGTGCTCAGGTGGGTAAAAGAGAAGATTTATATTAAATCTTTCAAATGTGCTAACACGTATTTTTCATATAAATTATTTATTTACAAGCATTTGCATTCTTTATAAGTATTTTTATTTTTATATCTATTCATTTTAATTTTCGTTAATTATTGGCGTAAGCAGAGTCTGCCGCAAATCAGAGCGTTTTGGCTTTAGAGCTAATGCTTATTTATTATTCGAAAATATTCGAATGTCTAGCCTACCCTTAAAACTTTGTTATAAATCCCATTTCAACTCCTTTTCCTGAAAATTCTGTATATAAAATGAAAAACTAATGAAATATTCTCTAAAAATAGAGAATTAATATAATATTTCTCATAAAATAATATATATATCTTGGTAAATTGAAATATCCAAAGGACTGGAACTTTTTCGATTGCGTATCATGCACCGTGCACATCCTATGGGCCGTTTGCATTATGTAGATACTTCGTATTGATTTAACAACAATTTTCGCATGTTAAATTAAGATATTTAGCTGAGCCCTGTTTTCTGTAACTTGACGTTACGAACTATAGAACGTTCGAGTTAGGCTAAGCGTAGAAGCTGCGAACAATTAGCATTTAATTGTTAAAACTGGGCACAGGGTAACGTGTCTCAGGTAGAGCTTGACACAGCAAAAAAACCTACGTAATAACCCTAAGTTGAATACACAAAAACGTGTTACCACTCGAGAACCCAAGCTCGAGTGGTTCAAAAAAAAAAAAAAAAAAATAAATAAATAAAAACAAAATTATAAGTAAATAAACAGGTCTACCATGTTCGATACAGATACAAGCCCAAATACCCAGAAATTAAATTCAAAGATTACAAATGATTCGAAACTGGTTTTCACCAGCTGCGCGTGAGGTCTAAGTTCTCATCAAGAGTTCAAGCGATGCGCTTTACATCGACAATTTGCGCTGATAAGCGCGAGCACCTGTCACAGCTGTGACTCGGCTATGTTCTGTTACAGTTGTACTCTGTTCACAGAGTGAGGAACAGGGTCTAGAGTTGTTGTGTAGTGTAAGTCCTGACAGAGTGTTCAAATGGGTTCGGGTATGTACTCGTTTATATCTAGGCCCAACGCAAATCAACCCACTCACGCCCTAAGAATACATATATTATACAAAGCCCGAGTCTGAAAGTCAGCAGATTCTTTTCGACTGTTTTTACCTACGAACAGAGTATGGCCCAGTCGGCCCCCATACGAAGGCAATATTTCAACTTGGTTTAGACTGGTTCAAACCGCAATCCGAGAGAGATATATAAATCTGCTGTTATATGCACTTTCGCTTAGCTAAAATTGAAATTGCAATTGTTTACAATTGTCGTTTCCATTGTGTGGCTTAATTTGTCTTTTTTTTTTTGGACACATACCTTTACGGAATGTACATACTGTTCGTACAGTGATTGCTCGCTAATTAGAATGCGTCTGCTCAATAAAATATATAAAATTATGTAATTCTTAAAACCCAATAATTCAAAGGTCAAAATGGAACTTCAATTAAAAGTAAAAATTCAAATTCTTGTAAATTTCAATTAGCGAGCGACTACTGTAGCATATATGTGTATACATATATGGCATTTTTGTAGTCTGTACTCACTGTATCTGTATTTTTGCATTGATTGAACAATTAGCGTGCCGTGTTTTGTTGTGCCCGGTTTGTCCGGCCTGGCTGTCAATTCGGTTTTCTTTATTTTTTTTTTTTTTTTGTATCTCACTGTCGCCTTTGCATCCGATAAATGCTTTTATGCTATTTGTTGTAAATTGATATTCAAGTTCAAAATGCCAAATGCTTTGCGCGACAAAAAGTGCGCGCCAAATGCTTGAAAAAACGTTGGGGAAACCGCTGCAAACACATTTAGATACATTTGTATCTGTGCGATACATTTGTATCTGAGCGCTTAATTGGTCGCGTTATGTAAACATTGTTCGCTCCCTCTCCTTCTGTCTCGCTCTCTCTCTTTCTCTCTCTCTGTATGTCGACTGGGCATTGTCGCATTTTGATTTATATCCGAAACATCCTGAGCCAGCCCAATGGCAGCTTCGCCAAACAGTGGCCCCACAGCGTGTTCTAATTGTTTGGCCCAGCTTTTTTATCTCTCGGATTGGCGACATTCACATGCTGCGTTTTGTCACCATTATGCAAAACAAATTCGCGGTTTTCAATGGCCGCGTGACGCGTTCGTTTTTCAAATGAATCGAACCATGAACATAACAAATAAAACAAAAACAAAAAAAAATCACCTTAAAATGAATTTAATTTGTTTAGGAAAATATAAATTAGCGCCAGTTTCGGCGTCTGTGGGAGCTGTAAAAAAAACAGACTTTCAAATTTGTTGAATTTCTGGAATGACAAGTACAAGTTGAGAATTCTAAGAAAGAATTACTTTTGATTAAAAAAATATATATATTAATAATTTGTATTCTTGAAAAAGCGTAATGCGTGTTCAAATGAAATACAACATTAAATTGAATACTTATTTGAAGTAAACAGGAATATGCATGCTTAACACATAACTTAAATTAAGTACTGCACTTAAGTCTTGTATATGGAATTTCGGTTTAAATGATAAGATCTTGAAATGAGAATTCGACTTGGTTTGCGTTTTGTATTAGCAAATGTTAACAATTATTTGCACCAATTTAGGCCTATTATTTAGTGTAAGCTTATACTTAAGTTAAACTAACTAAACTAACATATTTGAATACCCTCCCCTTCTCATGCAGATTGTTTAGCATACGTTAATATCAGCATATATACATATAGAGCAACATCTGACAACTTGTGCAAATTATTCAGAGGCAAATCAATTCGACAGCTACAGTTATCAGATAAGTGCGTAAGCCAAACTGTTGAAAATATCCATCTTAAAGTATGCCCGTTCCGCTTGCAAAGATTTCCAGATTTATTTCATGCCCCACTTTGCAACTCGAAAACCCACTGAACCGACCCAAAAAAGAAAAAGAAAAACTCTTAATAAATAAATTATCAATTCCCAAACAAAGTGAACAATATTTGATTTTGTGCTCAACGGGCGTTGCCGGCGTCCCAAAGATCGCACGACAGGTTTGCTTAGATCGGCACAATGATCCCACGCCAACTTTATATATATATACATATATTTATTTACATGTGTATGTATTCATGCATACATATATACGCAAGAATTATCTTTATACATTTTGTAGCGCTCTCATTCGTTCCCGTTCACGCTCTCTGTTTGTTTAATTACTTGGCATGCTCTTCCATTTTGCACGAGTTCTCAAAAGATATATACATAGAAGAGATATATATTTGTTTTTTTTTTTTTGTGTTCTTATTATTATTATTTGTATACCCTTGTGTCACGAAATGCTCAAAGCCTTGAAGCAGACATCTACGTCCCCATAAAGCATATATATTCTTGATCTGCATCAACAGGCTAGTCGATGTCTGTCTGTCTGTTTCGATGGGAACTAGTCTTTCCGTTTAAGAGCTATATTGACGAATTGTATGCATAGACCAAGCTAACAATATCGGCCGCATAGGGACAATAGATCTTTTTCTTTCTCTCGAGACTCAAAACTAAACAATTACAGTCTTTGTCGGACTGTACTATATCTATCTATATGTATCTATAATGGGAGCATTTGCAGCAAATTAAGTATTTCATTTCGTAAATCTGTTATAAATGTCAGGCAGGGTATTAGTTCATTGGCAGGCCAAAGATAACTGTTTCAGATATTTTTACGCCGTGCTTCAGTTTCCACGATTCTCTATTTTTCTCTATGATTCATTTGGCCATTTGCTGATAAACATGCGGCTCCTCGATATGTGTTTCAAGTATTTCTATTTAAGCCCATTATTGACGTCAGAGTCGCCTTCGCATAAAGTAGAGTATAACATGTTGGTTGCAGACCACAAATCAATTTGCTTTCCAATTGCTTTCCAAGCGGCGGCACATGCGCTCTATAGTTGGCCCTCACCTTTCCATTATGCCCCTAGCTGTTCAACTCTCCATGATTCACAGTCCCCTCGAGTGTCCCCATGTGAGTCCTAAGTTGTTTTCCAGCATTCACAATCATTTGGCGCTGATTCATGCTAAGCCCCCATATATTTAAATATATATATGTATATGAATATTATATAATTGTATTATTAATCATGTTAAGTTTATATTATTTTTAAGCATTCTAAGATTCATTTATACCCTGCATATTATCATAGTATTATCCATATACGTTCCTAGTTTATGCATTTGATTGTTGTACGTTTTCGTTTTGCCATTGTGTTTGTTACGTTTTGATTTGTATTTCTTCCCGCTCTCATCATCAATCAACATCATCAATCAAATCCAATATCAGTCGCAGCTTGAGAGAGCGGACTCCTATCGAGTCGCCACGGTTATTGCAACCGATGACGACAATCGCACAGCCGATGGCCACTTCAAGGTAAATTGTTGTTGTTTCTCCCTCTTCATACATCCATACTCATTTATACTCATATCTGAATACATGTGAATACGTTTGATGTATACAAAACACAAAAAAAAACTTATATACTCAACGAATTTGTTTATGCTTTTCATTTTATTTGATTTTGCTTCTTTTCTTCTGCGCTAATTTAACTTTATCGTGGCTTTTTTTCTGTACTGTACTAAACATTTTTCTCATCTCTCAATTTCCGTTTTTCAATTACATTTATTATTCATGTATTTATTTATTTTTACGTATTTTGGGCATGCTTCCAATATTATTTGCCGCTTGACATTTGAAAGAAATCATCGAAAGATCGCCAGATTAAATATAGCACACAAATTTCAATATAAGTATTAAGAGCAAATATGGACTATATGTATTTATATGCTATAGTAGAGGCAGTTACTTAGTAACCAGCACTAGGACCTGTGATTATTTGTTAGATTGTAAATCAAAAAGTTTACTTTTTATAATAATTAAAATGTAGCATTCACAGAATTTACAACCTGTTGAACTTATTGAGCTTGTAATTGAAACTAGTTTAAACCAGTTTCGGGCTTTTCTAAATAATGTTTAAATATTTGCACTTGTGACGTCACACAAAGCTAAATATAAAAAAAAGTGTATTATTTGTTTTTTTGCCAGAGACTAGCGACCAGACTAGACGACAGCTGGGCGTATCTATATGCAGATATCTAGTATACAATTATTTATAATTATTTTCAAGAGTATTCAAAAGAGTGCCTTGAGGTCAATGTGCATGGCATATAAGTGTAGGATTCGAGCCATATATTAGTGAAACATTCGTGGTTTATAGCTTAATTCGCATGAATTTTCCCAATTCAGTTAGTAGCTAGTACTATTTCGCCACCGTCTTAATTAGTTTGAGGCATTTCCATTTTATTTTTATGTTTATTTTTTCTTTTTTATTCATTTTACGTGACATTCACATTTGGCGCGTTTTGCGCGAGACTATAAACGCATGCATTTAGTTTAGATTAGAGCACGGCAAAACAAAATATTCTCACGCTCGCTGCCCATTGGCAATTACGAGCATTTAGACAAAATCACCAAACACCCTCCGAAATACCATGGATTCTTCCCCATATAGAAAACTAACTGAACGGGGTAAGTTGGAAGCGTGCGGCAACAAAAATATCACTAGCTGATATACTCTCTTCTGTAAAACACTTACAAAACTGGTTAATGGTCTATATAATATACACTCTTAAAAAACAGCACTCTATAACATCAGCCTGTATAGAGTTATACGCGGTTCCTAACACAGCGGTTAATGGCATGAAGTAAATCGATTTTTGTGTCGGCTTTTTGGGTTACTTTCTGCAATCACTTCCTTGCTCTAAATGCTCAAAACTAACTTATATGTTTTCTTCTCTTAAATCTCATGAAATGCGCACAGTCAAGACGCAAGATGCCGGCCAAAGCAGCAAAGAAGGAGAACTTAGATGATCTCAAACAGGAGTTGGATATTGATCATCATAAGATCTCTCCTGAGGAAATGTATCAGCGTTTTCAGACACATCCCGAAAATGTAAGTAAAAACCGAGATACTCCGTTATCTATAATCGCTTGAATTGCTTTTTCACCCAGGGTCTGAGTCATGCCAAGGCTAAGGAGAATCTGGAACGTGATGGTCCGAATGCGCTCACACCGCCCAAGCAAACGCCCGAATGGGTAAAGTTCTGCAAGAATCTGTTTGGCGGCTTTGCCATGTTGCTGTGGATCGGTGCTATTCTTTGCTTTGTGGCCTATTCGATTCAGGCCACCACCAGCGAGGAGCCGTCCGATGATAACTTGTATCTGGGTATTGTACTTTCCGCTGTCGTCATTGTGACAGGCATTTTCTCATACTATCAGGTAAGCCTGGATTCTCTATCAGCTTTCGGCTTGATTTATTTAACGTTTGGCCTCTTCCAGGAATCGAAAAGTTCCAAGATTATGGAATCGTTCAAGAACATGGTGCCCCAATTTGCCACGGTTATACGCGAGGGCGAGAAACTAACGCTGCGCGCCGAGGATCTCGTCCTGGGCGATGTGGTTGAGGTTAAGTTCGGTGATCGCATACCCGCCGATATTCGTATCATTGAGGCGCGCAATTTTAAGGTGGATAACTCATCGCTGACTGGTGAATCGGAGCCGCAGTCGCGTGGCTCTGAGTTTACACACGAGAATCCCTTGGAGACCAAAAATTTGGCCTTCTTCTCAACCAACGCTGTGGAGGGCACTGCCAAGGGTGTGGTCATCAGCTGCGGCGATCACACTGTCATGGGTCGCATTGCTGGCTTGGCCTCCGGTCTGGATACCGGCGAGACACCCATTGCCAAGGAAATTCATCATTTCATTCATTTGATTACCGGCGTCGCTGTGTTCCTTGGTGTTACCTTCTTTGTGATTGCCTTTATTTTGGGCTACCACTGGCTGGATGCTGTCATCTTCCTTATCGGCATCATTGTCGCCAACGTCCCCGAGGGTCTGCTGGCCACTGTCACCGTGTGCCTGACCCTGACTGCCAAGCGTATGGCATCGAAGAATTGTTTGGTGAAGAACTTGGAGGCCGTCGAAACCCTTGGCTCCACCTCGACCATCTGCTCCGATAAGACCGGCACCCTCACCCAGAACCGCATGACAGTTGCCCATATGTGGTTCGATAACCAGATCATTGAGGCCGATACCACTGAGGATCAGTCGGGTGTTCAATACGATAGAACTAGCCCTGGATTCAAGGCGCTCTCTCGCATTGCCACTCTCTGTAATCGTGCCGAGTTCAAAGGTGGCCAGGATGGTGTACCAATTCTCAAGAAGGAGGTCAGCGGCGATGCCTCTGAGGCGGCGCTGCTCAAATGTATGGAACTGGCCCTGGGCGATGTGATGAACATTCGCAAGCGCAATCGCAAGATTGCCGAGGTGCCATTTAATTCGACCAACAAGTACCAGGTGTCTATACACGAAAACGAGGATCCCAACGATCCACGCCATCTGCTGGTTATGAAGGGTGCTCCCGAACGTATTCTCGAACGCTGCTCGACCATATTCATCAACGGCAAGGAGAAGGTGCTCGACGAAGAGATGAAGGAGGCATTCAATAATGCCTACATGGAGCTCGGTGGACTTGGTGAGCGTGTGCTTGGCTTCTGTGATTTCATGCTGCCCTCCGACAAGTATCCAACCGGATTCAAGTACAACACCGATGAAATTAACTTCCCTATTGATAATCTGCGTTTTGTTGGCCTCATGTCCATGATTGATCCCCCACGTGCCGCTGTGCCTGATGCCGTTGCCAAGTGCCGTTCGGCTGGTATCAAAGTCATCATGGTTACCGGCGATCATCCAATTACTGCCAAAGCTATTGCCAAATCCGTGGGCATCATCTCCGAGGGCAACGAGACCATTGAGGATATTGCCCAGCGCCTTAACATACCCGTCTCAGAGGTTAATCCACGTGAAGCCAAGGCCGCCGTCGTCCACGGCGCCGAGTTGCGTGATGTATCCGATGAACAGCTGGATGAAATTCTGCGCTATCACACTGAGATTGTCTTTGCCCGTACCTCACCACAGCAGAAGCTCATCATTGTCGAGGGTTGCCAGCGCATGGGCGCCATTGTGGCTGTCACTGGTGACGGTGTCAACGATTCGCCTGCCCTGAAAAAGGCTGACATTGGTGTTGCCATGGGTATTGCCGGCTCCGATGTGTCCAAGCAGGTGCGTCCTTACATGATTCTTTGTTTGCTCATCCTTATTAATTTCTATTTCGACTGGTTTGCAGGCTGCTGACATGATCTTGTTGGATGATAACTTTGCCTCTATTGTTACTGGTGTCGAGGAGGGTCGTTTGATCTTTGACAATTTAAAGAAGTCCATCGCCTACACGCTGACCTCCAACATACCCGAAATCTCACCTTTCTTGGCCTTCATTCTGTGCGATATACCACTGCCACTGGGCACAGTTACAATTCTGTGCATCGATTTGGGTACTGACATGGTAAGTTTGGCCTCCGTTTAATTGTAACCCAATAACTAATCTTAATATTATGTGCCTAAGTGTCTGAGCAAGTTAAATGTAAATTATTAAATTCCCCAAGTCAAGTCAGGTAGCTTCTTAAGTATAACCCATTTATAAAATGTATTGTAAATTGTAAACATTGTGCTGCCTGCCTTGGGCAGATACCAGCTATATCGCTGGCCTACGAGGGACCCGAAGCGGATATTATGAAGCGGCGTCCACGCAATCCCGATGTCGATAATCTAGTCAACGAGAGGTAAACAGCGCACAAGTACGCTGTAATTTACAATTAGGCTTGCCACAGCTGGTTGCAAGCCAGCATATTTATCGCCCAGTTTTAGGCTAAACTCTTGTAGCTTAAGTATGCGTTTAGTATGTATATAATGAAACTCTCTTAATTCTATTTCCAAATCGATTGAGCAATTCCAACACTCACACACACACACGCACACCCGCAGACAAATGTGCTCTGTAGATGTGTCCTCATTGTAAACTGAATTGTAAAACGTTTTGCTAATATTACCAACTGAAATAATCCACAACCAGGTGCCAGCCATATCATTGGCCTACGAACATGCCGAAGCCGATATAATGAAGCGTCCGCCACGTGACCCATTCAACGATAAATTAGTGAACTCAAGGTGCCAATCAAGTCAATTTCTACCTCACACACACACACACACTCACACACAATCACACACATGTGCACACTTAATGAAAAATATACTAAACAAATCGCGCAGCATCGTAAACTATAACAAATCGATGTCTGTGTATGTGGCTGGATTGTAATTAGCATTAACGTTAAAAAATAACTAAACAAAAAATACCCAAGAAAACTTGCAGCGCAAAGACAACTAACTAACAAGTCGTTCCATAATTTTTATGGTTTACTAAAACTAACTCTTAAGATTATCATTTACAAAGTTTAACAATAATCTATATACATAACAAGAAAAGAAAAACATTTCAGTATCATTTTTGTAACATACCCGTTTAACTCGTTAAATTGAGCCATTTAAATCATTATCATCTGCATAGTTATCATTCTCACTAGATCGTACAGAACTAGTCCATTGCCATACAGTTAACCACCAGGCTAATCGAACAGTTCTGGCTACCCCCCCCTAACCCCACTCTATCATGCATTCCTGCATCAAGCGTTCTGTACATTTGACACTTTTTAACACACTTTTTATTTGACAATAGTCTTGTAGTTGTTTCCATTCATTTTGGCTTGCGATGTAAGGGAGACATTTTTGACTTTCTAAAGTATATATATATATATATATATACGAATGTAACAGGAAAAAGAAAGCATCTGCGACTGTCTGTCCGTCCGTCCGTATGTACGCGTCTAGCTCAGAAGCTATAAGAGCTAATGCCAAGGCAGCACAAGTTTGTTTCTGATAATCGATGAAAATCGATATCTAAATTCTGTTCTTTGAGCAAATCATTCACGTTTTAATAGTTGGTCAGCAAATTTCACGTGTAGCTTATAATCTTATGAAAATCTGACTTCTATATGAAGAAGTTGCAGATATTCGTCGGCAAATGATTCTTTCTAAGATAAACTTTTCCATTTTGCGTAGTATCATGGTCAAGCTCAGCAATTACAAGCTTTACAAGTCTCCTTGTATAACACACACAAGGCTATTTTATTTTCGGCGTGCTGAAAATACCCCTTTTCTCTTGTCTTATGTTTGATTCGTGTAACAAAATTGGCCCAAACACACATGCACATACACCACCACATTCTGCCTATGTGTAAATTGAGTACAGTTAAAAAAAAAAATATTAATAAAGTTCGCCTCTACTCTAACGCTCTAAATGTTAATTGGTGTGCGTTGTAACTGTCTGTTTTTTTATTTTATTTAAAACACAGTTCAATTTCATTTTTTATTTAATTTTCTATAGCCTCTTTTCACGCCCCTTATTATACATATATATTTTGCTGAGTTAACCAAAAATTTAACATTTGCAAAACAACTTGTTTCACGTACATATTTGACATTAACATCTATTGATTGGCATTAATTCTTGTTTTTCAGCAATTATCAAAATTAACTGCACACAAAATTAGTAGCAAATACTTAGTACACCAAAGCTTAGACTAACTAAAAATAACTAAAAAAAAAAAAGAGAAAAGGAAGTTCTTGAAATTTACAAATAATGCGATTGCTCTTAATTTCAAATTTTCTAATTACTTTCTATTGTTTGTAAGTCTTAAGTTATTTAAGTTTGCCACACAAAGCTACTCACCAAACTGCTCGAATATCCCGACTAGAACTATACTCATCCAACAGTTGTCTTAAGTTAGCTTTAAGATCCGAAGCTTAGTCTGTAAGTGGTCGAAGGTTTTACGGTTCCCCTTCCCCTAGCATTTCCACGGATTTCTTATCGTTTACTCAATGGAGATAGGGATTGAAAGGAGAAGAGAGTGGGGAAGCGCCCGCGTTGAAAAACTTAATTTTCCATAATTTATCATATTTATTTTTAATTTACTTTTTATTCCAATACCCGGGTTTTTTTACACTGCGCTCGCACGTTTAGGTGCCAGCCATTTCCTTAGCCTATGAGACGGCTGAATCCGATATTATGAAACGCCAGCCCAGGAATCCCTTTCAAGATAAGCTGGTCAACGAAAGGTAAAGATTTTCTTTGTGCTGCCCAACAACAACAACAACTACTACAACAACAAACAACAAAATCAAACATGAAAAGCAAAAAAAAAAAAAAAAATACACTTAACATACTAAAAAGAAAAAGAGAAAAAATGTTAAAAGTAAAAGTGAGCTGCGAATGAACCAGATACAAATTTTATTTTATTTTTTTTTTTTTTGTCAACAATTTCTTCTAATGCAACCATATTTTTCTCTTCTCGCAAATTCCAAATTTGTATTTGAAAATTTCCAAAAAAAAAAAAAAAAAAAAATAATAACTTTTTCGGTCTAGCTAAATTTGAAAGCAAAGTACGCTGTCTATATTCAAAAATCTTGCTACGAACTACTTTTGTCTACTTAACTAAGAACTACAAACTTTTTCCCAATATGCTTCACATCAAGTTTTTTTCTAGCCTCAAATTACTTTTACTCTTTTCTGTTCCTTTTTTTTATTTTAGTAGCCTCCTTTTTTTTGTTTCTTAATTTCTCTATTCTATCTGAAATATTGTTTTACTTTTTATTAATTTATGTTAAATGTCTAGCAGAATTCTTTAAATTTTTGTTACATGTTTTATGTTCTTCCATGTTTTTTCCTTTTCTTTCTCTTGAGTATCTTCAAGTTGAAGCTAGTTAAATGTTGAAAGTTGAATAACGTAAATGTTGAATATTTTTTTAGACTTTCATTTATATTTGTCTATATATTTTCTATAGTATACGATTTGCTATAGCCCAACTTCCAATACGGTTCAAATCATGTATTCATTTCGATTCCAAAGCACTTCAAGAGACATACTTTAACTTCGAAAACTTTTGCTCCATAGCAAGGCTATAGATCCCAAGTACAAAATCAATTTTTCTCTTCAACATTTTGTTTAGCCATTTTGAATTTTTAACCTTGTTTCTTAAAGTAATTTGCGCTTTTCTTATGATATTATTATGCCATAATATATTACTATATACAACTTAACTTTTATGCGCTTACTCGTATTCCCATATATATGTATACCCATATATCTATACAATAGCTACAGATTAATTATATAATTTCACTTGATTTTCTTAAAATCTGAAATTTATTAAAAATGAAAATGTGTATCTCAGAGTCCCAAACGAAACACAAAGAAAAACTATTAAAATTCGTATTCGGGTGTTAAACATATATGTATAAATCAGATCGATTTCTCCTTGAATTATGCACCGCACTCGGAATATATCAAGAAAATGCGCCACCAATTTTCGTATATCGAACCACTTTTGCTCTATGCCTCATTCACTTGAAACATCAACTCGATTTTGGAGTGCTCTTCTGCTTCCTTTTAGTCTCTATTGATATCTTGCTTAAACATATATATTTATAAATCTATAATCTGCTGTCGGTGCTCCGAAACTACTTTCTACTGCCCTTTGAAATCTTTGCTTGTCACACTAATGTTTTATTTTTCGAAACCATAAATCGCCTCTTGACTAAAGACTACTTTTGTGTGTCAGATGAAATCAACTTTATTCGAGATTTATTTATTTTTTTGCTTGTCTTGGAAGGTAAGTCTACGTTGTTTCGCCTATCGCCCATACAACTGAAAGTTGTTATTCTGGAACTCAACACAGAGAACGTTATTTACTTAGTTTAAAGATTAAATTATGCTAGTGCAGTTTTAACTATAAAAGAAACTAGTCTTAAAGTTATGTAACTTTTTTTCTTACTACTACTGTAAATCGAATTTAATGCGTTCCCAGCAGTAGTTAAATATCTTGTCATAACTCTTCATATACCTTATCATCCAGCAACATCTATCACATGGTCAGTCACTCCTGAAGATTATGTAATCTCTTGATCAATCCAGTTCAATCAATCAATCAATCGCACACACAAACTTCAACAATCATGAAACTTTCTTTTGGTTTGTAGTTTACCAAAACACGTCAATTACTAGCCACAGAATGGCGCAAGTTTTTCCTAGTCTTAACTACATATCCTTACTTATATAAACAAATCAAATTTAGTGCAAGTTAAGCTCTAAGCGAACTCTATATATACATATCTCTATAAATATACCAAATCCAAAGTAACCCACTCTTGTAACTTCATAACGAAATGATGTTTTGTTACTCGGTGGCTCGACTTTGCTGCCCAGTGTAGTTTTAGCTTCAAAAGTACGCAGAAGCTAAACACGATTACAGTAAACACTTGCAAAAATACCAAAATAATACAGAAAATACAAACTTGACTTTATATACAACAAAAACCAATTGCAACTGACCCTTTCTCTATCTAAGTACTCTTAACTCTTACTCTTAACTAAATTATACAACAACTATTTTAGCGCATATAAATCTACATATATTAATATATTAATATTTTTAGTATATAACAAAAATTTATTATATACTTAATAATGCCAGCAAAAGATTAAGCGTCAACTTTAACCAGTTTTTTCCTTTTCGTATTTTTCCCTCCACCAATTTTTTTCCAACAATTTTTATTATGCCTTTCTTTTGATTAAACTAACAATAACAAAAAATTGCCGATACTTGCAAATTGCACCAAATGAACAAATCAATAAAAACTTGCGCAAAAAAAACTGAAAAATACCAAAAAAAAAACTCAAATAATACCGCAAGATACCGGCCATTTCACTCGCTTACGAGCAAGCCGAGAGCGATATTATGAAGCGTCAACCGAGAGATCCATACCGTGACAACTTGGTCAACCGCAGGTCAGGACAAATCTATTACGATAAGGATAAAAACAAAAAAGAAAAACAAAAAATAAAACATTTAAGAATTGTTTACTTTTAGTTGTTTAGTTATAAAAACTAGAAAATGAACAAACATGCAACCATTTCTTTATTTCCCATTTACAATTTGACATTCGACCTTTGTTTGAGTTGTGTGTGTTTTGTGTCGCGTTACCCCCGTTACCCCCAGCCGCCCCCCCTTTTATTCCAACATATTTCGCTCAATTTGGCAAGCCACAAAATTGTGAAAAAAAAAACACACACGAAATTTTAGTACAATCCAAAAAAAATAAAACAGAATTAAACTTATCTTCGGATTGCCGAAGCTTAAATACCCTTGCAGCTATATAGCTGATGTGCATTTTTGTAAATTCTGTAAATTCTTAATATGTATACTGTAAGATATATGTGCTCGGAAGTTAATAAGATCTTCTCAAGAGTCATTGCGATATCTTTCGATGAGACAAACCAATCTTTGGTTGAACTCTATCATGATATAATGGTCCGATATAAGTTTTGGTTTCAATGTTGCTCTTTAATTAGTAAACTTAGATTCTTATGCCTAAACTCGATTTTCGAGCGATACTTTCTTTGTCCGCTAAAGCTATAGTATTGCGATCCGGCCAACTTCAATATGTGCACTGTCTATAGCAGAAACGTAGATCTTTGACTAATTGCGCCCAGTTAACGCTTTAAGGACGCGTTTGTTGAACTGCTCAAGTATATATATTTATATACTTTTATATCAGGCTCATAGAATGAATGGGGTTTGCCTCTGCAAGGGTATTAAAGAACAAAATACGTTTGTTTGTTTGCCGATGCATTTGTTTTGTGTTTGTTTCGTTTGGGTTTGTTTTTCCAACTCCTTCTCAAACAATCAAAGATTTTCATGGTTTGCCCAATTTGATTTGCGTATCTATCACATATTTATAATTTATTTACTGTTATTCGAGCTCTCAATGTGGAATGTAAAGAAGAAAACATTTTTCATTGATATTTTCACTAAAAGATCGTTTGTGTTTGCAAAATTCTAAAATACAAACTAACCTTTATATTTCCTATATTACAACTATGACCGTTATTATTGTTTATTGTCAAAAGTTATTCAATTATGTGTTAAATGTTTTCGACCTATAAACAAATTCAATGTGCATTCAAATGTTTGTGTGTTAGTCGCACAATCTAAACTTAAAATACGTATTACCAAAACGGTTATTTTTTTGTTGTTATGAAGAAACGCTTCTAGAACCTGTTCTGGGACATGCTGCGCATAACTAGCCAAAGCGAAAAACAAAACACACTCTCTCTCACACACACACACACACACACACACACACACACTGACAACAAACAAGAAGAGACTAAACTTAGTTAAATCTAGTTAACAAACAAACAGACAACAAAGCGAAGCTTACTGCTGTTACTTTTAGCCCAGTTTAGTGCGTTATTTAGTAGTTGGATTGTTTCCAGTCAATAAGCAAAAAAAAAAAAACTAAATATATAATGCTTCTGTTGTGTTCTACTTAGATGATATACTCACACACACACACACACACACACACACACATATGTATTCACTATATAGTCAATATATCAAAGTTTAAAGCAAGTCTGGTGCCGCAATGTCGCAGTAAGTCTCTATGTGGGCTCGGTTCTTAACAACAACAACAACAACAACAACAAGAACAGAAATGGATTTTCTTTTTAATTATCTATACGATATTATTTTAAGTCTATGTCTTTGATTTGTTTCCTATTATGTTTATATGTAAGTTTTTCTATATGTATGTTTATATGTTTCTAAGTTGAATTCCTTCAAAACTTCTTTAAGCGTAAGTAAATGGAAGAAACAAAAGAAAAACAGTTTTCTATAGCTGCATTTGACTGAACTACTTTGTGTGCTTTTAGTTTTGAAACAGCTCGCACTGCACGTTTTATACTAGCCTATCAAATACTCTATAATATGTGTGTATATACATTGTTTATGTCTTAGCTGCATGTTTTTAATACGCTGTCCAATCCAATCCCAACAAAATAAAACTAACCAACTGAACTTTGCTTTTCACAACAAATACAAAGAAAACGATTCTTTGCGCTCTCACGCTTACATTAAACGCGCTTTATTTAAAATATAATAAACACAAAGAAAAAAAGAATTTGCCTTAAACACAATCCACGCTATATTCTGTAAAGTCTAACACCTCTCAAAAAAAAAAGTCATACTAAAAATAATAAAACATTCATTTGCCAAAAAAAAAATAAACAAATTAATCTATCGAAGAGCTTAAAGGTAAAGCGGCATTTGTTACAGTTACTAACTTTTAATAAAAAGATATATTTAATATTATAAAAATCATTTCATATTATATATAATATAATATGAGCACTGCACGATACGCTGCAGCTGGTATTGTTCAGGGTTTTTCTCCTATTTTCTTAAGCAAACTACGAAAAAAAGGAACTTGTTCACGACTCGATCCTTCTCTTTCCCGCTATTAAAATTTAATGCAAATTTATTTCTCATTTATGCAGTAAATGAAACTAACTATAAAGTTAGTGCACTTCAAAAAATATTTTTTTTTATTAATTTTCCCATTTAATGTTGTTTAAATTTGGCTTAAAACAATATTTGAATAGTTGAGAATATTCTAGCAAAATTGAAATTTAAAGGAAATTATGTAACATAACTTATAAACTATTGTATTGTTGCTACTGAAAGGGTTCATGTAATCTGAGTTGAGGTTTGAGCCGTGAATCGAACCAGCAACCCTTTTTTTTTGGTTTGCAGCCTTGCTTTAAAACTTTACGTTTTGCTTTAATTTCTATCCAAATGTTTGTATTACGCAAACCCTTTGCTTTATTTCGATTTAAATTTAGTTTTTGTTTTTGAAAACAAAAACCTTGAGCAACTGCATCAAAACAATGCCCAATCTTTAATGCTCCACAAGACTTGTCTTGCGTCCGAAATACAATTAAAAAAAAAAATAAAAAATAACATCAACAAATGCCACACAAAATATAAAAAAAAATTGTTGCCCGAGCTGCTTTTTAACTTCTTTTTGTTTGCCTTTCATTTTATTTTGGCCATTTACAAACGGCTTGAAACAGATTGATTTCCATGGCCTATGGACAAATTGGCATGATCCAAGCCGCCGCCGGTTTCTTTGTGTACTTTGTGATTATGGCTGAGAACGGTTTCCTGCCCATGAAACTGTTTGGCATACGTAAGATGTGGGACTCCAAGGCTGTTAACGATCTAACTGATTCGTATGGTCAGGAATGGGTGAGTGTCAAAACCTATATTCCATTAAATTATCTACAAATATAATCACTGTCTGTGGAGAGTAGCTCTTCTATGAGCACAGTTAATGTTCGAGTACAAAAACCAAAATAAAATTGACTCTGGCATGCATGCGCTACTTTTTTCGTTGCTTGACACTTGCAAATTCTCAACAAGTTTAAGGTTCGAA
This sequence comes from Drosophila virilis, assembly GCF_030788295.1. NCBI lineage: Eukaryota > Metazoa > Arthropoda > Insecta > Diptera > Drosophilidae > Drosophila > Drosophila virilis. The sequence goes on from NC_091544.1 coordinate 26,018,133, forward strand.
AAGGGAACAAGGCGTATTCGATAGCAAAGTCTGCTAATCTTAATCTTAAAACCGCGACATTGACCTCTATTCGTACAGCTTAATCTAAGTAATCATATCGTATATATACTAATTAGGCTTTTCGTTTTTCTCCTAGACCTATCGCGACCGCAAGACCTTGGAATACACCTGCCACACTGCCTTCTTCATATCGATTGTGGTCGTGCAGTGGGCCGATTTGATCATTTGCAAGACGCGTCGTAACTCCATTTTCCATCAGGGCATGCGCAACTGGGCCTTGAACTTTGGCCTCGTTTTCGAAACGGTGCTGGCTGCCTTCCTTTCATACTGCCCCGGCATGGATAAGGGTCTGCGCATGTACCCACTGAAGTGAGTTGTATTATGACATTTTGCATTGAATATATCAAATTTTAACTCGTTCTTTGTTTTCGGTCTTACACAGACTCGTCTGGTGGTTCCCAGCCATTCCATTTATGTTGGCCATCTTTGTGTATGATGAGACGCGTCGCTTCTACTTGCGTCGCAATCCTGGCGGCTGGTTGGAGCAGGAGACATACTATTAAACAGCTACACACACATGCACACACAACCAACACACATCTACACCCACACAACACAAATAACCGCAACCAGCAAAGGCAACAAATAGTAATTGTTTATTTAACACAAAGCCACTCACAACCGCAAGTGCAACCACAGCGAACACACTATTCTGTGTGGCAACAACAACAACTACAGCAACAACAGCAACAAATAACAACAACAAAAACAGCTATAGCATAAAACATATTTGAATATGTTTTAAATTTTAATTTAATTATTTAAAGTAAAAAATAAAAACAAACAAAAATGCAAGCGATAATTATTTTAAACGTTTAAGTAAATTTAAATTATAAATTAAAGCTATAAATAAGATTTAAATAAAAATAAAGTAAAAACTTCAAGAAAAACGAAAAAAAAAAACAAAACAAAACCAATTTTCGACAACAACAAACCCACAAACAATAAACTAACAAACAAGTTTTTAGTAAAATTATTTAACAAAAAACATAAACAACAATATTTAATAACAGATGCTATACAAAGAAAATATATAGAAAACGAAAAAGCGCCAAGAAACAAAAGCAAAGCTAAGCGCAACTAACATAATTAATACACACACACACACACACTCCACACACACACACCACACACATACACAACGCATGAAGAGACAAATTATATAAGAAGTTTAGAGAAATTAATAAAATAAAATTTAAACAAAGAAAAAAAAAAACGAAAATTTTGACAGAAAACAAAAAACTAAAAAGCAAAAACAAATGAATAAATTAGCGTAGTTACAAAATAAGCTGAGAAGATGCAAAAGATAAAACAACAACAAAGTACATTTCGAGCAAATTTGTGGGGCAAAATGCATAAATGAAATTAAATAATAAAGAGGCAAACGCAATTAATATAATTGTTTATATATATACACATATATTATATGGAAACAAAACAAATTTGATTATATAAATGGAGCTATATACAATACTTACAACAACAACAACAACAACAACAAACGAAACCTACCAAACTGGCGGCATAGAGCCAAACGGACCGGCAACAGCAGCATACCCCATGCCCGGGCAGCGTATGCCCCGCCGGAGCTGTCGGTCAGCAAGAGAGCAAGAGCCGGAAAATAAAAACAATTTGTTATATGACGAGTAAATGTTTATAAAAGCCATATAAAAAATATACAAATTTAATACTTATGCTTTGTGTGCATTTTAAGCCCAAGATAAATAAAAAACACAAATCTCAAACATAAACATATAAGCCACGCCCACGCCCACAAATTGAATGTTTGCAACGTTTTACACGGCACAGCCTAAACAAAATGGCGGCATGCCCAAGGCAGTAGCTAAAAGTATTGTTTGTTTTTTTTTTTAACTTACGCTTTACACACACACACAAAACTGTGACTGAAAAGGTAAAAAACAAAAGACTCACAATTTGCGTTTGACTAATTGAAAATGTTGTGAAAATGTGACAAGCATGCGCAATAAGTCAATCGATCAGTCAGTCAGTCGTTCAGTCAGTCACACCCACCCACACACACACATACACACACACACACACACACACCCAATTGCAGAGACAAAAATGCGCTGCTGCTTTTCAACTAGTTTCTGATTTGTTAAATTTACATTTTATGATTTAAAGTCGATTTATTTTGTTTAACGATCATTGAAATAAATGATACATTAGTGGATTGCATTATGGCATGTTAGTTATGACAAACAAAAGAATATTATTATTAGTTGTTAACAAATTATATTGATTAATAATAATAATAATAATAATAATGATGATGACAATGGATATTGTTGTTGATGTGAACATAAAACCAAACTAAAACGAAGCGAAACGCGATGATAAATCCATTTCAATTCATAATGTGAACAACAAATATTTATAGCGAAAGCAAAACAATTCTATAAAAACTTCGAACGAGAACTTGGAACAGAATAACTGTCAAGAAACGAGCAGAAATGGTATAAAATTTGCATACGATATAATATATTACAACAACAACTAAAACAGAAAACAAAAAAAAAAATCCCAAAACAAACAAAAACATGAGAGTAAACATTTTTAATTTTTTGTTCTTTCGCCCTCCGCTGTAAATGTATTTGTAGATTTAAACAATGATTAAAATAAAAAACTACATAAATAAAACTTAAAAAAAAAAAAACAAAATAATTGTGGGTTTTCAATTATATTAGATAATTTTGTTGGAACGAACTTTATGTGTCTTGTCTTGTCTCTCTCTCTTTCTCTCTCTGCAATTTAAGTTCTACTTTGGATCCCGTTCAACTTAAGAGCGTTCATTGATTGCATGAACGAAATAATCAATCGAAATGTCCACTGCGTTCTTACCTATTGGTTGTAACTCATATGCTACCGTTATCTGAGCATGCTGTGAGCGCAGCAGTTGCGATAGTTGTGCGCTCTCAGTTGTGCTTGTATTAGTCTGAATGCCGGCTTAGCGTGGGCGCGAACTTAACGAAACTATTTAGTCTGTGCGCGTCCGTACCGTTGATCGGTTGCAGCCTCTACGCGTTTGTATTCAATTGTGTTCTCATAGTGAAAGAGCGAAGGAGATTATTATGAAGCTATTCTTAAACAGGTAATCGTGCTTCTGCTTATACATATATATATATACATATATTTTTACCCAAATTGAGTGGAATCTCTCCAACCCTTCCCTACCTCTCGGATGAATTCCACCTGTTCGTCTGTAAAAGGCAAAAGCTTATCAGCATTAGCCCAATTAAATCTCATATAGATATCTTAGCCAAACTTTGAATTTACGACTAAAGAAGATATGGGCATATAATAAAGCAATCAGAGATAAAATTGGAAGGAAGTGCTAACAGTTTTTGCATGGAAGCACTTCTAGGTGCTTCCTAGGGTATTTAATGTGCGGCGCCACGGCGATGACCATTATTTCCTCTCCCTTTTCACGTTATTGTTGCTCCTTTTTTCCAGCTGCAAAAGGTCTCCACAAGGGGTCGCTGCGTTTGTGTCTTATTAATTTCCGTTTTGCTTATTTATTTTGATGATGTTCTGCGGGGTGCTTTGTGGATTCGACTGGGCGCCAGTGCGTCAGCACAAAAAGTCAACGCAGCGGCGGAGACACCTTTAAAAAATTGCAGGTGTGTTGTCATTAATAGGCATCAACAGCTGTGATAAATTAAGCTGAGCAGAGAGAAACTGCAATAGGTTTATTTTGATAAATTACAGCTGTCATTCTTCAATTAGTCATAGATCAAGATGTGAGTTAAATATCGTAAAACTGACTATATTTTATCTATTCCGTATAGAGCTAATTACCTTTTTAAGCAAATAAATATTTAGTACAGGCGGATTTTTTCCTAATCTTTATGATATTGTTAATATAGACTGGTTTTGTTCGCTTGAAAAAATAAGTTATCCATACAAAAACTAATCTTTTGAACTGGTCCGATTCTTTAGAGTGAGAAACTTATTTGCGTACAAAGAGACAGCTGATAGTCAACCAAATCTTTGATCCCCATTTTTACCAAGGAGGCATGGATGTTCCAAACAGGGCGAAACACCCATCAGATGAATTTTGACAAAGATCTTTAAATATGTTTCTTTTCGCTGAAAAACTAACTCATTAGTTCTTATGTAGAGTTTTAAAAATAAGTTTGAAGCAAATCGGGCGCAACTTAAAACTTCGACGAGAAAATCTTTGTATCGCATTTCTATAGAAGACGTTTGGATTCTACAAAAACTGAGAAACACGTCTCAAATGGTACATGTCCATGTTAAATGGCGATTCGCCTATGCTGCAGTGGTGTAGGGCACACGCGAATTACAAAAAGGAACAAGACCTCTTTTCCAATAGACTTAACACGGGCGTCAAAAACTTGCGCGCTTGCTTGTCTAAGAAGAGGGGGGCAGGCGCTGGGCTGCTTGAAACCAAGCCAAGTCCCCCATCCCGCTCAACCACCCAACATACAATGCGCCTGAGACTGCTGCATTGAGAGTGCAAAAGATAGGTACCGAGAGAGACAGAGACAGAGATATAGAGAGTGAGAGGCAAATAGAGCGAGAGAGAGAGAGAGGGAGAACGCAGCAGTGCTGTTATCGCTGCGCGTGTTCCATTGCCAAAACGTTTCTTATCCTGTGCGCCGTTTTGGTTTGTTATCTATGGCCGCGTTTCATGCTCTCATGCGTCCCCATTCGTTGTGACACGAAGTCGTTTTCGTCTTCGGCTTCAGCACTCGGCCAGTGGGTTATTCGGCCTAAGCTTTCGGTCAGCGACAGCGACGGCGACAGCGAACGCGACAGTCTTTCATTATCCGGTGCACGAGCGTGTCTCATTTTCGCTTGCTACGCAACGAACTACGCAGCCCAAAATAACAACAACAATTAAAACGAAAACAACAACAACAACAACAAATGAAAAGCCGTTAGTTGCGCTCCTACTATTTTTAGTGCCGAACGTTGCGAGCGTTTTACTATTTTTACTACAAACGAAAAGACACACACACACACACACACAGAGGCACAGACAAGTGCACTATGCATACATTTAGAAGCACAACAACAATAGCAAAGTGAACACAGATAAAACGAAATTTGTATTTGGTGTAATTGAAAATTAATATCCAAAAAATACTTGGTTAAGTGTTAGGGCGTATTTGTGTGAGTGTGCGGCACAAGCAATGCGTGCGACAACAGCGACAACAAAAACAACAACTGCAAAAGCGGGCAACCAGAACTAGGCTAAAAAGCCGTTGCATACTTTTGGGCGCACACACACACTCACAGCTGAAGCGAGAAGGAGAGAGAGAGAGAGAGAGCGAGTGAGATTTACACTGCATGGACCAGTCGCTGCGGCTGCGGTGGGGCTCACAGGTCGCCGACATTTGAACCTGCTGACCGGCAGGCCATTTGCGCACTGTTGTTGTTCTTCTACTGTTCACAATATATATTTTCGCTGTTTTTGGCAAACGTGAGATGAAAAATGTGAGATATAACACGCCAGCAACAGCAACAAACAAGTGTAACAACTGCAACAAGAAGACAGACAGACGTGCAAAATAAAAGAGTTCAGCTCGCTTTCAGTTCGGTGGTGCACAGTGGTTCAGTGGTGCAGTTCAACAGCCCCCGGGCGCAGCAGCAAAAACAACAACATTTTTTTGGCCGCTGCCGAAGCTGCAGCTGGTCTCGTACCCAGCTTCGTGTGTGCGTGTGTGTGTGTGTATCCTGCAGCAGCAGCAACCGCAGCAGCAGCAGCAGCAGCAGCAGCAGCGAAATTTGTGTCAGCAGCAGCAGCAGCAACAACAGCAGCATCAACTTCTGCAGCAGGCCGTGTGGCGCCGCCAATGCTCACTAGCCGGTAATTTATGCAACTATCTATGCAGGCAGCGTCTGCTTGCCGCAGCTACTTGCAACTGTCCGCGGCGCCTTTTACAGAAGCAGCTGAAAAGCACATTACGCATACGCCAGGGCTTACCTTAACAATGCTGCGGCCCCTTTTGAGCCGCTTGCTAGCGCGTGACAGTTGCTAGTTTGTTGCTGGTATACCCTGTACTGATGGTCAATGCTTAAAAGGGGGCTTAAGTTAATTAATTTTTATCGCTTTAAAGTAGATTACAATAACTATAGGCACCAAATTGGGTTTATACCATATCAAAGAGTATATTCCCCTAAAATTGTAGAGAACTTATATCACCTTTGGCTTTGGTATATACACAAAATTGTATGACACATATAATACCTGGTATATATTAATTTAATTGGAAAATAAGCATCGAAGTTATTTAAGAATGCACTTCCAATAAAGTATATAGGCCAGTCGGACAGTCTCAGCAAAAGCACGCTTTCTTGTTTTTAGTTATTATTGTTTTATTTTCCTGCTGTGTTTTGCTATCGATTAAGCTTAGTCGCTGTCTCTAGCACGCTTTTGTCTTGTCTGGCGCTTTGCCTTTTTTTTTTTGTATTTGAGTTTGTTGCGCGCCTCTGAATGCAGCACGCACCACATTGTCTACGCCTGGCCTTTGTGGCACCTAATTGTATTCGCACACACACACAGTCAGAACTTTAGCGCAGTTTGCAACACAAAGAAGTTGCAAAAGCCAGGAGAACAGCAGGCGCAAGGCCCAGCTGGTCGCCACTTGAGTTCCGCTTGGCTTTTTGCGTTTCCGGCATGTCGCACGCTTTTCATTGTTGTTCAATTTTTCTCGCTGCCTTCCGACCTGCCCCCTTGCCACCTTTTCTCAACCCATTTTGTCAATGCAAATACGTACATCAGTCAAATTGTTTGTCGTTTCGTTTGTCATTCAGTTAGCTACATTTAGCTACACTTTGGCCCATCTACTACATGCACTGAGCGAAAAAATCTGCTAAGAAATTTATCAAACTTGGTGAAATATTAATTTTTATATATAATTACATAATCAAGGCTGTAAACGCTTCAACTCTGAACCAGTTTTGTTTGTTTATTTTATTTGTTAATTATGAACCGAAGAAGTAACTTAAAAAATAAAAAAAATTTATAACTGTTTCTTTAATAAAGTGAACTAAAACTAGGTTAATTAAGTCATAAATCATTTTGACAAAGCGAACCTCAAGGCTTTTGGCTGGAGTAACAACATTTAAAAATCTCATAAATAATTAACTTCTTTAAATTTCTCTGAGTGTGAAGGGTCAAGTGTCCTCCCTGTATTTGCAATTTAATTCATTGCGACTGCTTTGTTTGATTTTGTAGGCATTGAACTATTCAACTGGGCTCGGGTCATTCACAATTGAGCGAGGCTCGAGTCTGTTGCCGGAGTTATCTAAAGGCACACGCCTGACCACGTTCTGAATGGCCTGAATGGAGGGCGTGCGATTTTCATTTACATCGGTTGCCATCGTTTTATGGAAATTGTCGCACAATTGGCCAGCACAATGCCCCAAAGGCATGCGACATTTGCATTGTTTCGTACCTATGGCCACGGATCGATGTCGATTATGGCCATTAACTTGCCATTGAGCCGACTGTCTTGGGCAAAAACTTGAGCCACTGGCAAACAATAAATACATGACGGCTTCAACATTTTTAAATTGTCAACTATATGACTGTGTTTATATGATGTAATCAATATTTGATTCATACAAAATTTGTGCTTGCGGAAGTATACATTAAAGATTTATATACTCAAGATGAAGGGGAAAAACTAGCTCTGAGCCAAATCGCTTGTAAAGCTTAATATACCCTAGCAGAGGACACTTAAATTTCGTCACAATATGCGAAATTCATAATGAAAGTCAGCTATGACACCATAAGATAAATATATTTCTGCTCTGTGCCAACAGCTACGTCCCTACAACTAGCTTACCTGTGTTGTCTAGCTTGCCAGTGTGTTTCTGGTAGAAGCTTTAAATGCTTGTAAAGGCAGCCATTCGCTGGTTCTAGGTTATTACCTAGTCGAACATTCCCGACTAGAGCACTCTAACTTGTAATCAATTTATTATTATTGACGGTAAACAAATATAAAAACAAGAACTTACTGCAGGATTTGAACCAGCGACCTGTCCGACGTAGGCTCATGACGTCGCGTTTGCAAAAGCACACTTGTGTGGCTGCGTTGTTGGTCATGTTTCGTTTGGCAACTTTAGACATCATTTTTCAGACTTGAAGGTCGAGTTTTGAGGATAAACAGGTGTATACTTAGAGGAATATATGTATTCATGCACTTTCATGTGTATCCAGCTTAGTGTTTTAAGGCTTAAAGAAAAGTGTGAGCACTTAAAAGCTTTTCACTTGCATATTAATGCGAAAAGAGCCGCATGTTGGCATAATAGTCAGCGTGTTATGGCCATGGCACAGGCAAAACCAAATGCTCGATATGCATGTGCAACATATACGCGCCCACTCACAGCCACGCCCACACACAGCAACGCATCAGCAAACGTCGCGCAAAAATTTCATGAGCTTGCCACGTTGGCAACGCCCGCAACATGCTGAAACCACAAGATATCAGAAATAACGAGATTTTGCCATATTTGATGCCGGCCAACGTGGCGTATGAGCAATCAACAACAGTAACTGGAGGCGAAACGCCACACACTAGCTCGCATCATGTTGCAGCTGCAGCTGCAGCTGCAGTCCCAAAATTGGCTATCCCCATCGGATCTTGGGCGTTTTTCAAGTGTGCATTTTTCAGCAACAGCTGCAAAGTTAATCATAAAACTGACAGTGAGAAATCACCCACACGCACACACTCCTGTGTTTGCGTTTGTCTGTGTTTGTGCAACTGCAGCCATTTGCCATTCCTATGCTAAATTTGTACGTGTGTGTAAGCCGAAATTGCGCATACGCCCCGTAACAGTCCAGTTCGGAAATCTGCTGGCGATTTGATTAAGGCACAGAAGCCATAAAATACACAGAATATGACGCAAAAATATGAGGATTTGCTTTAAGCCAAGACGACCAAAAAGGCAAGGTCCACATACAGAAACACAAAAATGACGTCTATCTGCGGCACGCCGAAGCTTAAATACCCTATGGTTTTGATCATGAGATCTAAGGCTTAGTTTTCAACCGTTTCATCTGATGGATCTATATCATGTTGTAGTTCCATATTGATAATATGTAGCTCTTATGCATAGAAGAGTGCAAGAATTGTCAATATATCTTGCAAAGGAAAGAGAGCGCATACAAGAGTTGTATTGTTGTCAGGTACTGAAAAAATGAAAAATAATGGAAAATAATTACCGCAATAGACAATAATTCAAAGACGTGTTTCATGCTGTACGGGAAAACCATCCACTTAGCTAAAAAATCGCTGACTAATGTTTTATTGACTGAATCTTGAAATATGTTAGCCTTTATGCTAAAAATTAGAAAAAAATGGGGGATAGCTAAATGTTAATTTAGTAAAATATAGTTAAGACGCGCAAAGCCGGGCTACATGAGTATATCTTGATGGCTTGGCGTATGGCTTAGAGAATTTTTATGACATGACTATAATAACTCAATTTCTTGTGTACTTTATGACACAGAAAAGGGTTCTTTTTTTTTGTATGCATGACTCAAGCCCTGATAATCCTTAGACAGTGTATAAAAAAGGACTTGCAATCGCTTGCTGATGATTTCTCATAAAATTGTACAAGGCAGGCAATTAAATCTGTTGGGCTGACGGGGCAGGCGTTGCAAGACGACGCATGGCCGATGATGAAAGCAGCTGAAAATAAAAATAAAATAAAACAAATTTAAAAGCATGAAAATCGCACAAAGTGAGAGCACAGAAAGCAGCACACAAAACGGGCGCCAAAGTCAAAGTCGAAGCCAAACAAAAGGCGAATTCCGAACAGCTCAGCTGGCGTGAAATGAACAAGCCGTGAAGATACGCGCTTGTTGATACGTTAATGAAGATACCAGTTTGAAGATATAATATCTAAAATCAGCCTTGACACGCACAAGCTGGCGTCCTCTTGGCAACCTGAGGCGAGCCAGCATTAGATGAGCACGGCAAATCAAAGTGGAAACCTTTAATTTTCTTGTTTTGTTGCGTGTATCCAGCATTCAGGGGGCGAAGGGCACTCTGCGAGGTGTGTTCCAAAAATGCTGAGAGTTTTTAAAGACTATGCCCTGGCTACTATTAAGAACAAAGCAATTATCAAATGCTACCTATTTTTGTTTGCAACGCATGCCTCTATGCATTCGCTGTCGACCGGAAAATTCAATGACTGTGCGCACAAAGGCAAAGGGAAATAATAATTTTCCGCTTCACAGACGCACACACACGCACACATGAGCACATGAGAATACACGGACAAATTTGACAGAAAACTGACTGACTTAAATGCCACCACATGCTCACTTTAATTATCTAGAAATTTAATTTAAATTTTATTCAAACTTTGTGCTTCTTGTTTTGAAACGCTACATTTTCGACTCAACGTGCATTTTAATATACAGTCTAATGGATTGACGCGAGCTATGAAAATTGTAGTCATCACATAAATAATGCTTAATTTTCTCACTAAATGATAATATCAATTCAAGTGTAAAAAAAGTAGTAGTAGTGCAAAGTAGGCTTGCTCGTGGCTGTGGATGTTCGGAGAAACAGCTACTCAAGTGCTTCATTAGAGTATTTTTTTTTCAAAGCCTGTATTTAAGGTGAAATGTTTTTTTTTTTTTGTATCATGTTGAGCTTCTTAGAATTTTGTTTAGGTTTTTTAGCGTGTCATTAATTTAATTGAAACTTGATTAAAAAAAAATCATATTTTATGTATTCAGCTGGCAATGTGAGAACATCTGCATATTTATGGCTATAGTACGTATTAAAGTCAAATGATTGCAAGCACAATAAAAGCGCTTCGAACTAGTAACACGGTTCAAGCCGCCGCATTCGAAATATTATATATTGTATCCTTTTTTACATTTGGCAAGCGAGATTGAGTATGTTTTGTTTTTATTTTCTGTTCTTGACATAGTATATATTCTGGGTTTATCATGGATACTTATCCTAAGTTTTGCCTTGATGCTCAAGAAATATATTTAAAAATCTATACTATTGTTGTTCCGGGTTTGAAACGTTGTAGCTTATATTGAAGTACCGAGCTCAAAACACTGCGATCGACTCGAATCTACTTTGTCAAATTTTCTCTATCTTCTTCTCGCATTACAGATTGCTTGTCTGTTAAAACTATGTATTAGTTTTGTCTTTACATTCCTACAATACAAAAACTTACTGGTTGGAGCTATAGTGGCTAATATTGAAATACCGAGATCGAACCAGTGCGGTCGACTCGATTTTAATTGGGCAAGCTCCCTAGCTTGTTCTCGTATTACAACTTGTTTGTCTATCGAAACTTAGTATAACGGCACTTGAGTAGCTGTTGCTTTTGTGTATCACTTGGGTGGCGACTAACCGCCCCCTTTATGGAGTTTTCAAGGGGCTAATGACAGCTACTTGGCTGACAGTCATGTGGTTATAATGATAATGCTGATGATGATGATGTGATAATGTTGATGTTCCTGTGTGATTTTTAGTTAGATTGCGAAAACATTTGCAATATGTGCGCCATTTAGGCGCCTAAATTGCTTTACAGCGCGTACAGTGAGGGCCCGCTAACAACAACAACAACAACAACAACAACAACAACAACAACAACAACAATTGTTGGTCAAGTCGCTTAGCAAAATATTTGCTCAGTTGATTGCAGTGTCAGCACTGACCATGCCACTGAGATTGATTGATTGACTGGTTGATTGAACACATCGGACAATAGTTTATTCTTTTTCGCACTTCCACACAAACAATTTCGACCTACTCAGCCATATCAACCATTTATCATCGTACCACGGGGAGCGGCTGCTCAAGACACATATGAATCGCTGTCGTGCAGTTGGCGGACTTCAACTCTATCGATAAGGTCGAAACTTGCCTACCGTTGGGCGTGACTGAGCTCTCCCATCTAAAGTTGAGCGTAAGAAAGTTTGCCCGAGCTAAAAATGTAACAAGCCACAGTCGCAGTTAGAAAATAGTTCGCCTTGGGTTCGCAAATAGTTTGATGCCTGTTTTAAGGAAATGGCTGACAGCTACCGGCCAGCAGCAGCTCTTAACTATCTTAACTATGTTTGGCACGTCAGCGCGCACTGCCAAAGTCGCCAACTTGGACAAGATGATGGCCGATTGCCGTGACTACAACAAAAATATAATCAATAGAGACTTGCGGCCCGTTTGCCGTATGCCCTGTAAGCAAAAAAAAATGGCTGAGGATAAGTTCAGTTTGGAAGTTGCTAGGAAGAGGAGCTAACAAACAATAATATGTTCTATAATAATAATAATATAGCTATAATATATTCTGTGATTTAATGTATTGAAAGCTAATCTGAATTCTCTACAGGAATATAAGAATAATATGGTATGCCACGGAATGAAAAATATTTTAGCTTATAAAAAGGTTAATAAAATATTTCCACAAAAAAAGTATTAATATAAAATAAGGATGCTTTGTATAGGGTATTTGCTAGTTTACCACGCTCTCCCAAAATTATAAAGCATTCAAACGTAGGCATAAACGACGCAATCATCGATGTGTGTTTGAGTAAATATATATATATATATCTATGTATGTGTGTGTGAATGTATCTGTATCTGTGAGCTATGTGCCCACGTTGTAGTCTCCTCCCCCTCCTAACTATCGTTGCTTGTTGTCAATAAATCATAGCGAAATATAACAGCTGATGAAGTGAAAGCAAAGAGGCAAAAATATTGGAAACGCTGCATTTTCCATTTGCTGACATTTTATCGCTGCTCGCAGCCCGATGAAAATCAAATCAATGTCAATGCTGTCGCCGTTGGCCATGAGGGACTACAGATGGGACACACAGAATCCGATTGACATGAGATAAGCGTTGTCCTGGCCGTGCCATATTACCCGGCGTAATAGTGCGTTGTAATGTAACTAATGAAGTCACCAATATTTTATTTCAATTAAGCAGCTTGCTACAAAAAGAATCGAGGCACCACAATCATTCATGTCAGTTTTCCAGCTATTGTGTCAAATGCAATTATTGTTAAGAAAGTGTCAGCACAATGGGTAAGGCAACAGTTTATGTTGCTGATAACCAGTGTTAATGACATACACACAATTCACAGCCCGCACAACAAAACACTGACACACACACACACACACACACACGCTGCTTGCACGAACAAAAGCCCGCGAATGTTGGCGTTGAAAATGTGTTGCATACTTTTCAGGCGGCGGCTGCTTAAAGACCTGTTTCCGTGCTGGCGCCCCTGGGGCAACTACTATACACAACACGCCAGGCACACACACACACACACACACACGTATGTGTGTGTGTCGCCCGCAGCTGCCGCATCTTGAGGCAGTTTTGTAAGCCTTTGTCTGCACCAACTATTAAAATTTGTAGCTGCCATTTGCGAGCGCTTCCTGTGCTTGTGTGTGAGTGTGCGAGTGCTTAAAATGGTGCGAAGTACAGTTATAAATAAATAAGAGCCGACACACACACACACACACACACACACACACACACACGTTGCCACAAGCAAGATATTGTTAAATAATAAACAGTTTAGCTCTGACAGGAGCATAAACAGGCGTGAAAATTTAAAAGAAATACAACGCAAATACCTCTGTGATTGGCAGTCAGGGTTGACAAGAGAGAGGGTATCCTATGTACGCATTCAACTGTCAACAGTAACGTTATCCATCTAAGCTAAGACTCACGTGAGGTAGCCGGGCGTTAGGGGGTGGTAGAGAAGAAAAGGACGAGTCGGAGGCATTCCAAATCGACGACTTTCATAACGACCGTCATCAAAGTTGTTGTAGCCCAACAACAACAAAAGCAACAACAACAGCGGCAGCAACAACTCTAAAAATGTCGCCAATAAATAAAAGCGAACAGCAGCAACAACGGCAACAGGAAAATGCGCTGACAGCAGCAACTGTTGCCAAAGCTGCTGCCTACCAGCTGCTACTCTTCCTCTTCGCCTAACTTCTGCCTAGTATTAACCATTTCATCTAGTAACCAGCAAGGACCCGAGTCGAGCTAGCAGGCTGCCTCCTGCTGCCAGTGCTATAGAGCTTGACGGCTTTCACAACATAAAATAATCACAATTTCAGCAGAAGCAACTGACCGACTAGCTAGACGCCCTGCAATAGACCAAAATTGTATCTCAAAGCATAGTTTAACTGTCAGTTATTACCCGACGTTACTCGAGCCAAGTTCGTCATCAGCTAAAGGTTTTCGCAAGCAAATGTCAAGTTCAAAGTTCATTTAGGCGCTTAGCTTTAAAGGTTCCGACTTCGCTGTAATTATCAAACAGCATTGCAGTCAGTAGATCAGGAAAAACATATGTATTTGCATAAAACTTGATACTAGTAATCAGATTAGATGCATCATCAGAGCGACTATAATGCTCTTATCTAGAAGTGACTCTCTAAAAGAGCTACAAGGAGCTTGAAAATGTTCATCTGAAATGCATTTAGCAGACGTCTCGATACACCCACTTGTGCGCCCATCTGCTGGGTATTAGGCAAGGGACAGAGCAAGGCAGTAAGAAAATGGAATTGATATAAGCACTCGGATTGTTCGCTCAGATATGATGTTATCTGAGTGTGCGTGCGTGTGTGTGTCTGCTCACAGCTGTGGCAGCCTTTACTTAAAACCAATTGACAGTGTCTGCTTTATATATGCGCACACCTTTTGCGATTACTTTCACAAGTCTCAACACAATTAGGCCAACTGTGCGGTCAACGTGGCGTATGATAAATATTTGAATCGCACTCAAACACACTTTCAGGCATGGAACCGACTTAAAAATGATTTGGGCCCCAGCCAGTTAGGTTTCTAATGTTCTCGTTGCCAAAGTGACGCCCAATCAATTATTTAGTCTAATTGCTAATGCAAAATAAAAAAAAAAGGGCCACGGCTTTGCCTTGTGGCTTGCTTAAAAGCAGCCACAAAATAACAACACGTGAGCAGAAGCACAGGTGGGAGCTCGTGTTGTGTGTGTGTGTTCAGCTAAACAGTTTGATTAAATTAACAAAATACCAACACAAAGCTGTTAGCTAGTTAATAATTAAGGAGTGCTAAGGGAGTGGAATGCACAGCGGGCTATTTACATATATATGTGATATGACAAAGCAAAAATTTAGTTAGAAGTTGATTTTCATAAATATTCAAAAGGGAAGAAGCAAATAAATATCAGAAAAGTAAAGGTAGTTGGGCTTAGAGATAGAATCTATGACTAACTTGTAAACATGCTCTGCTGTCTTCATAAGTACAGAAGGAAAAATCTAAGAATTTAATACAGTACTTTTAATATTATTCCTATATTAACTTTTACTTTTTGAGTAGTATATTTGTCTGCCAATTAACATGTAATAAATTAATATTAATACATACGTTAATTACTGGTGAAATAGCCTCTTCTGGATTAACTAGCCAATTAAACTTATCTATCCCTACTAGACTAAGTCTTAATTATAGACCTTAATCGCTTCAATTTTTTTCAACTAACTATGCATTGCATCCTCTGGTCCTCTGGTCGTCTGTAAAAGAATTCTCTTTCTCATATAAAGTCATCAATTCTAAACTATTTAGCAAGCAGATAGTCATAGTATATAGTTGCAGCCTATATTCTCCTTTGTATTTCGCGATTCAAGTCGGGAAGTAGCATGAAGCACATTTCATCGGGACTCGCGCGAAAAGACTGGACACTCTAGTTTTGTGTAATGTCCAACTTTAATCAACACAATATTTCTTTTATTTCTTAGACATTTTTATTCATTTCATTCGACTTTTAGGAACTAATCTAAACAAAGTACGAACTGCACTCAAGTACTATAGATATGGGTCAGTATCTATGGCAAAATATCTCCAAAAAGTATTTTCCAAATTTTAAGTTCGAAGCGACATTGATTACGATTTCAATAGAAATAATGTACATACATAAATATTAGTCGTAGCTTCTGCCTCACGTATTAATCATTTATTTATGGTTTTAATTACAACATTTAATATCAACAATTTACTTCTGATTGTAACGAAGCTTGTGTAAATAATGTCTATGTGCGCGTTATCACCTGTGCCAGATCTTTACCGTTATTATCTCTGGCCTTATCATTTGGCTAAAAATAGCTAAAACGTTGACCAAATTGATGTATTATTTAGTATACTGCATGCTAGATTTGGCAGTATCTTTATAGATAGACCATATCTTCCTTGGATTTAATTCTATATAAATATTACTGATTTACTATAAATTTGTTGTACACCAAAAAAAATACGATGACGCTTTATAGATAACGGTATTAATAAACCAGGGTCGCTTTCGAATTCAAGCTAGTGATGACACTTGCACCGATTGCTTATCACTTAAATCTGTGTTTAGCTAGAGATGAGCGCGTGCAAGCTTTGTCGAAAACGACACGAACACTAAATATAGTTTTACAAAACACACAGAGACTATAATATACAAACTATTAATATTACTATCATTATTATTATATTTATTATGTATTTTCGATTTTTATACTATTCACGCCTAAAATATGTGAATAAAGCACGACTACGCACGATATTTGTTTGCCTTTGTGTCACACAAGAAAAGATGACACGTGCTTAACTCTATTTTGAACTGTTTTTAAGTGCCTGTTTATGTAATAATCTTATAAAACAACCCCATTCACTATATCAATTGGCTTGTCATATTGATATGAAATTAATATGGTTTCAAGTTGTCTCAACTTATCGCAAATAATATAATCGAACAGTCAAGTCTCTGCAGTGAATTTTCGTACGTCATTAAACACACACACACGAGGTATATATATATAAATATCGATATACAATGTCATATACATTTTATATACATATACACTGATATCAGCAGGTGTCAAAGAGGTAGAGTTATGAATAAGGCGTTGGGCAGTGAGCCAAATGGTACGCGATATGATAGATTCGTTTGTTGTGGATAGTTTTGAGTTAAACTTCACATAAATAAAGTTAAAGGAAAAATTGAGAATCTACTTCGATTGGGCACACACAAACCAGGATTAGGAGCTGCTTCAAGCGGAACAGTTCCCCCAGAAGGTAAGCTGGCGGCGCTTAGCTTGCCTACCAAAAAAAACAGAAATGACGGTATTTAGCAGCCGCCGTGAAGAAGTCGAGATATGACTTTGAAAGACAAAAAGAGAGGGAAAGAGAGAAAGTGAAAAAGACAGAGTGGTTGGGTGGCCGAGCAAGCAGCAGCACAGGGAAGGACAGGGACAGAGCGTAGGGGGCAGTGAATGAATCAACAACTCATGAATTATTCATAGTATTGCGAACTTTAAACTCAAACGCGTCGCTTCCAGGCTGTAAATCATTCAGGTAGGACTCGGTTATTGGCAACTGAGTGGCACAAAGTGCGTTCCAAATTTATACACGTAATATACACAAAGAGGTCTCCGTCCAAGCACAACCAACTAGTGCCAAAGTCAAGACAGAAACCCACAGCCACAGTCCGCAATCCACTGTCCTTAAGCACAGACAATAGTTGAGTGAGTATAAAATATGTATTTCTGCATAGATCAAACATTGCATTCGCACCTAGTGGCAGTTGCAGTCGCACATGAGTGTGCATATATATTTATATGCATATGTGTGTGTGTGTGTGTGTGTGTGTGCGTATGCATGCACTCGCATAGATCTGTCTAAAAATATCTGAAGGGTAGGCAGAAAGAAAAAAAAACGCATTTGCAAGCATGTTGCACAGCTGGGTGGCAAGCATAATAAAATTGTTAAAGAAAGCAAGTAAGAGTGCTCTAGTCAGATGTGACCGACTAGGCGATGCCCTATACGACGCTGAATAGACGTACACTCGGACACAAGTTTAAAATAGAGATTTTTGTAATTTCTGTGTGTAGAAAACGATGGAAGGTAGTCAAAAAGCAAAGTATTAACCCATATGAGCTATGCTACCTACGTCTATAAATCGATAATTATCGGTGCTATATATAGGCTGAAATATCGATAGCAAATCGATTGAATTGGCTCTTCGAAAAATATTGGACTTGCGAAGACTACTTGTGCCTGTTACTAACATTTGCACAAAACCAATCTAGCCATCTATCCATTTTTATCCATTTTCATTGGGTACAGGGTATAAATAGCTGAGCCAACTATTTGACGGGCGCAGAAGAGCTAAACTCTTAGTAGTGTGCTATCTTTAGTGCTTGAGATTAAAGACACGGAACGCCTGCTGAACACACTGAAATAGCAATTTGTCAGAACTAGTTGACCAAAGGTGCCACAAAACAAATTTTGTACATTTTCAACCGAATTTTTACCCGCTGTTTAATGTTTTTCGAGAGACAGAGAGAGAGACAGTGAGAGAGAGAGAGGGAAGGAAGGAGAGACGCAGTGAGCGAAAGAGAGAGACAGAGAGAGAGAGACAAGCAGCAATAATAAACAAAATGTAATGCTAAACAAATCCAAGGGAAAAACAGAACAACGAACGAGCATTAAATAGAGAAAGAGTGAGAGAGTGCAAGACAGAGAGCGCAAGAGAGCGAGCGAGATGGTGGGCAAGGAGCTGCGAGCAAAGCAAACTAAGTGAAACGGCGCGCAGCTAAAATAACAGCGAATATTTTGACAGACAAAGACATAGGTTAATAATTGTGGTGGAATAGGAAAACACAACATGTATAAGACTGTCAATACCCTACAGATTCCAAATAAGATAACTAAGCACAAGTCATAACAACTTGTGAATTTTAAAGACCTGAGAATTCATTTTATTGAAGAGTTTTCATACCAACGATATAAGCTGTACAGACAAAACCTTACCACTACAACTTTATTTAAGTTTTTTGAAAACCTCGTTCTGATATTTTATGAAGAGATATTTTGTTTTTCTCAAGCTGAGTTGTGTCTTAAGCTGATAATTTTTGATTATATTTTTAACTGTTTTACCCCAACATCAGTCTGAACGTAAAATGTCCCTTGATAAACCTATAAGCTCGAGCAAATTAGTGTAGGGCACTGAAATAATTATGAGAGCTTGGGACAACGCGTGGCGGCCAGGTGACAGGCGGCGGGTTAGCGAATTAGTTGTGCATTGGCTGCCGAACGTGAACGCGAGAGCAGATGAATTCAGTGCCTCGAGTGGTCGGCAGAACGCGTACCCACATAACCTAGGGGCCCCCCAGTCAAGTAAAATCCAAATAGAAAACAGCCCGAAATTCAACAATTGTTTGGCGAGCCAGCCGAAATGTTTGCCCAACTCAAGTTTGGCCAATACAAACAGTGAACGGGTCGCGTAGTCCGACGTAGTCCAAACAACGTAAGCGCAACGTAAGTGCCAGCTAACGTAACGTAATGAAGCGCTTATAAGCTGTCAGACCCCGATACCGAGACCCGTGCGTGGTGCCTCTTGAGCCTTGAGCCAATGTGCTATATTTAAATATATATTCAGACACTACGCACAGTGGCCATAAATATTATATAAAAAGACAAATCAGTACATATGTATGTACATATAGCACGCATAATCTGAATAATAACAAACCGAGTCTGTTCGAAAGACTTTCAATTAATTTCGCAATTCTCTTCTCGCTAGACGTGCACGAAATTTTCAATAACGGTTAAATGCAATTTGCTGCTGAAATGAAAAACGGGTGGAAAAACTGAGCACTTGCCTTTAGCAACTATGTGAGTGTATGTAAGTGTGTGTGTGTGTGTGTGTGTGTGTGTGCCTGTGCTTGTGCTTGTGTGTGTGTATTGGCATACGTATCTCTGCGCCCCGTGCGGGTCTATCTGACTGTCTGGCATACTATGTTCCCCCCCGCCTCCCCATCCCATTCCGTAGCAGCTCTTGGCACATTTTGCCGTTGTAATTGCTAAATTAATGCAAGCGTCAATGATTATCTTTGCCCCTGCAACAGATACTGTGCAGCATATCAGTTTTGGATACGAACTATGCCAGACAAATAAATCAGGTTTATAACATAATTAATTTGTCGTGTAAATTTGTTTCTTCTCCCTTGACGAGAATAAATATTTATAAATAAATAGTTGTCGCTTTGCTGGGGCTCTGTTTAAATTTCGGCATATACAAAGAATAAAAATAATTTGTTAACATTTTGACCGAAATATGTACATATAAATATTAAAATACTTTTAAATTTTTTTTTTCGCGCTATCGAAGAATTCGACTACATTTTGCCGTAATGTTTCAAGTTCTTTTGGAATTTGCTTGTAGATTTATTACCTATTAAGATTAAATATTTCTATGTATACATATACATAATTATTTATTTTTATTTATTTATATATTTATAAATTATATTATGTACATACGTTCGCAACAATTCATCTGCATAGAAGAACTGCATATGCATATTGTATCTTAATATAACCCACTATCTCATCCACTCTCTTCTCGCTCTCTTTTGTTCTTCCTCTATCACAAGCGCGCTCTCTCCCTCCCTCTCTCTCTCTCTGTCTCTCTCTCTCTCTCTCTCTCTCTCTGTTTCGCTTTCTCTTTTCCTTTAAGCTTTCGCATTCTGTCTTGCTGCCTTTTTGTAATGCTCACTTTTGTCCGATTCACTTGTCAGTCAAGTTTTTGCCATTGCAGTTACCGTTATGCCTTGCCATGTTGCTTCTTCTTCTTCTTCTTCGACGCACACACACTCACTTAATTCCCATTATTGACACTGTCTACATATGCATTTTATCGATTTCATATCGCATTCATATTTACCGGTCCGTTGTATCAGTTTATCAAGCGTTTAGCAAATCGTTCATATCTGTAATAAACACAGTCGCTGAATAAATCTAGGAACAATACCCTAAATATATTTATAATGAGAGATATAAATATGTTCTAGTATATTGTTTTTATGAGTATGCTCTAGGAATGAAGGTATTGAATCACAGGCGTACCCTTAGTTAAGGTTACGGGTTCAATTAGAATTTCAGTGTCTTAGCCAAAGGGTCTTAAAAAGCAGGCAAAATGAAGTTGTTAAAAAATAATATTGTAACTTAATATATTTTATTATAAATATATTTAAAACAATAATAATCATAGACATCACAATCGAATTAATAATAGTATATGTATATTATAATAATATAGCTTATTTCTTTTTTAACCCTAACTGCCGCGATAGAGTATCTCGTAGTCGTGCTCTGCTTACTTTGTATGTTTTTTTCCTTAACTGCTGCATTTTGTTTATGTTCTATGTTTAGTTTCATTTGCTCTCAGTTTATTTCGCAATTTTGTGTTTAGTTTCTGTTTCGTGTAAATATACAAAAGAGCTGAAAAAAAAAACACAAGGAAACTGAAAAACTCTGGCAACGACTTGTGATGCCATTCGCACATCTGGCAAAGTTAAATAATGTTATATGTTGGAATTCAAAGGAACTATTATTTATTTAATTTATTCGTGAGGTGCAGATGTTTTGCAGAATATTATCTGGTATTTCTTTCGTTATAATGCTATTTAGTAATTTTTAATAATATCTAATGCGTTTATTCTACTTGAATTTCGGCCCTGCAGGTACGAACAGGAGTGCGCCAGTGTTGCCACAAAGTGTTGAACGTGCTTTTGCGATGATGCCGTTTCGCAGGACGATTCGATCATTATAAACCGCAATCCATATTTGTGCACAAACACAACGCTTCCAAAACGAAGGCCAATACACACAAATCTCTTCCAAGCACAAGGATTAACAAGGACAGTCGAAAAACCTAAAATAAGAATTCGCCACCATGCTGTTAATCCGAAAAACCGTCGCATCCGTAGCCACTTGCGCCATATTATTGCTGCTTGTCTATGTGAAGGGGCATACCTTTGCACTGGCCACATCCCGCCAGGATGTGTCCCAAGAATCCGACTCCACGCTCAATGGTACCAGTCTCCAGTCCAGCATTGAACAAATTCGAAGTCGGCAAAAGCGCGCTGTCGAGGATGTCACCGATGACGATGAAGAGGTCATCACAAGTCAGGTTAGAGGAGGTAGGGAGGCTAGTGAAATCGGGACCTGTTCTGAGGGTCTGGTGCTGCCTCTGTGGATGCCCCAGAGCCCCATCACAAGTGGTGATCGTGCCATACGCGGCTTTGTCTACTTTATGCTGATGATCTATTTGTTTGTGGGCGTGTCTATCATATCGGATCGCTTCATGGCGTCCATAGAGGCTATCACCTCCATTGAGCGCAACGTGACCGTCAAAGGTCCCAAGGGTGAGAAGCAAACGATGCGCGTACGCATCTGGAACGAAACTGTGGCCAATCTAACGCTCATGGCGCTCGGCTCGAGCGCCCCAGAGATTCTACTCTCCGTGATCGAAATCTATGCCAAGAATTTTGAGAGCGGCGATCTGGGTCCGGGCACAATTGTCGGCTCCGCCGCCTACAATCTGTTTATCATCATTGCCCTCTGCATGGTGTTGATACCGAAGGGTGAGACGCGACGCATACGTCATCTGCGGGTGTTCATGGTGACGGCCAGCTTATCGGTGTTAGCCTATGTCTGGCTGTGGGTCATTCTCTCGGTCAGTTCGCCGGGCATCGTTGAGGTCTGGGAGGGTCTGGTCACGCTCATCATGTTCCCCTTGACGGTACTATGGGCATACATTGCGGAACGCCGCTTGTTGGTCTACAAATACATGGACAAGAACTATCGGATGAATAAACGAGGCACAGTCGTTGCTGGAGAGCACGACTCGGTCGAGATGGGTGGCGATGAACCGAAACGTTTGGTCAATATTAATTCGAGTGCAAATGCGTACAATGAGGCGCGATTGGAGTATATACAGCTGCTGGCGGAGCTGCGACAGAAATATCCAGATGCTGATCTGGATCAGCTGGAAATGATGGCACAGGAGCAGATGATATCGCGCGGCAATAAATCACGTGCCTTCTATCGCATCCAGGCCACACGCAAACTCATCGGCAGCGGGAATCTGATGCGTAAAATTCAGGAACGTGCACACGACGATCTCACCCAGGTAAAGGCTCAACTTCATCAATTCAGCGATGATGACGATGAGCCTACACGCATCTACTTTGAGCCCGGACATTATACGGTCATGGAGAATTGCGGTGAGTTCGAGGTGCGCGTTGTCCGACGCGGCGATATATCCGGCTACTCCAAGGTCGAGTTCGAGACACAGGACGGCACTGCCTCGGCCGGCTCTGATTATGTTGGCAAAAAGGGGGCACTCACCTTTCCACCGGGCGTCGATGAGCAGCGCTTCAAGATCGAAATCATCGACGATGACATCTTTGAGGAGGATGAATGCTTCTACATACGCCTGTTCAATCCATCCGAAAATGTGAATCTTGCAGTGCCACAAATTGCCACCATCATGATATTGGACGATGATCATGCGGGCATCTTTGCCTTTGCCGATTCCCTGATCGAGGTATCCGAGTCTGTTGGCGTCTATGATCTGGCCGTCATGCGCTATTCCGGCGCCCGCGGCACCGTTATTGTGCCCTATTGGTCCGAGGATGTTACGGCAATTGGTGGCCGGCACTTCGGTGAAGTGCGCGGCGAGCTGATCTTCGAAAACAACGTATCTGAGTGAGTATCCACGACTTTTTCACTTTCTGCATATAAGTATATATTATGATCTGCAACTATATCTACATATGTATGGTCCGACTCTTCTTGCCTTTACTGCTTTTTCCATACCACTTCTTCCTGTGTATAAAGTACCTTTTGAGATCTACAACAACTATAACAAACCCATTAATTTATATTGGTAATCTCTCTCTAATATAAAACTGTTTGTCCTGACTGACTGACTGATCAACGCACAGCCCATACCGTAAGAGCTATGTGATGAAGGTGCATGTTAAATCGGGAAAAACGAAAAACGAAAAACGATCGGCCTTAAACTCAATTTCGAAGATCTTTGGCCAAATTTATTTGAGGGGTATTTCATCTCGCATCAGTGATAAAATGGCGGAAAACATTTGTATGAGAGTAGTTTGTTTTCCGTCCGCTCAGTTTTAAAATCATTTTCAAAGCTTTTTGAGAACATTGAGTTTATATCATAAGTGGCACGGATACGGCCGGGCTATAAGCGCTAGAATAAGTATATTTGATATTCGGCTGATCCCCCAGCTGAATCACACTTTCATATAGTTTTAAGATTGATGGGAATATCCTAGCCCAACAACAGTTGATTGGCTGACTACGTGCCCTACATTTCCATAGCTCATCTGGGGCAACTGGTTAACTGCTGACTTTCGGAAGCATGTCACGCAGGGCCAACTCCCGGTGGAGTTTTTTTGTTTCATTTTTCTTTTTTTTGGGTTATTTTTTGCTTTTGTGTGTCGACAACCAAAAATTGGCTCAGCGAGCTCGGGAATTGGGGTTTTGAATGCGTGCGAGACAGCGGGACGAATCGATTCAAGTCGAAATTATTTGCGCTTTTAATTGCTGCGTCAGTTGGCAATGCCAGACCAAGTTTTCTAGGCCAAAACGGGTGGGGGGATGGCTTGTACGTGGGCTTTGGCATTGGAGTTGTTGTCGGAAGTGGAGTTAGAGTTGGAGCTGGCATTCATCCTTCTGTTTTGTCAGAGCCTGGCACCTGGTCGTGTTGCTCGCAAATGGTTTTTGATAGTGTGAACACCACATGGCATATCGCAACAAACACACACACACACACACACACACACACACTCAAACGCACACAAACGCATTTAGCACAAAATGTCGAGTCGATGTCCCATATAAGTTTGACTGCCAAATATGTGTGTTTCCCGCTGTGGCATGTACTATCATGCTGCGTGCCACATAACCGTATACTTGTACCAAACACATACACACATACGCGCGCACACACACCCACATACATCCGCATGGCATGGCGTGCGGCGTGTTTGTTAACGTCAAAGTGCAAAATCTAATTAATTTTGTAAAATTAGTTCGTTTGGCAAATATTTCGCTATCATCGGCAAAACTTAGTTACTCAACTTGTTTGGCATATGTTTTATAGAAGACAGACCTTGGTCTATTAATCATGTAGAATAAACTTCCCTTAAAAATATATTAAAACTTATGATACAAGCATTTTTTTGTGCCATCATTATAAAACTTATTTTTCATGCATTCCTTGGCTGAGGTAAGCTAGCCTCAGGGACCGAGTTCTAATTCCGGGCTAGTTTATATACATTCAGTTTTGTTTAACTTTATATTAAGAGGTGGGACGCTAAGGCTTGATGCCCTTTAAAGTGAAGCATGTAACTGCTGAGTTTGGTCGAAATATCTTAGGGACAGATAATTTTTCAATAAAAAATCAAAATTTTAGATATAAAATTCCTCAGCGATTGATCTCCAGATTTGACCGTTTCTCTTTATGATCAACTAGTCTGATTCAGCCAATTCCTAAATATATACCGCCTGTAATAAAAAGAATATATACTAAATTTCCTGATGACAGCTTTATAACTGAGGGACTAATAGAAAAGACATGGTTATATCGACTTTATACGAATATATAGATATGTATCTTTCTCTATGCATCACATAGATCTAGAATCTTAAAACAAGTATCTATCAAAACTTGCTGAATTTAAATATTGACTTTCTTAAACCTCTAGCTAAAAGACTGTTTTTGTTAAATATGTTTCGGAATGGCTTTTAGTAACTTAAAGTTTATCTTTTTTGATATACAATGTCTCCATTATTCTGCACTTGTCACTGTCCGCTCTTTGTCTTAATTCCCGTGTTTATCTTTGTCTCTTTTCCGCTGATTTGCAGCTTTGCATAAATTGTTTTTTAACATATTTCTGGCATATTTCGTGGCGCCACAGCTGACGTGGCGTGGCTTGCTTTGGGGATGCACTGCTAAAAACTGTCTGGCAGCGCATCATCAGCTATGCCACGCCCCCTACCAACGCCCACTGCCTGCTCGCACATAACATACATTTTTGTGGTTTTGCATTCTTTCATAATAAGCAACAAAGCGTTGCAGACAATTAGATGAGCCAATGCCAGGGGACAACTTCACGAAAAATTAAGTGGCAACGCTGTCAGGCGTCATTTGTATGCGTGTGAACTTGTGTATGTGTCTGTGTGTGTGTGTGTGTGTGTGTGCGCTCCCAAAATGGTCGTTAAGCTGTGCTGTTTACAGAGCCGCAGCTGAACGCATTTCCATCGCATAGACTGTTGAAATAGTTTTCAATGTTTGACACTGCTGAGTGGCGAATGGCGAATGGCGAATGGTGAACGGCGTCCAAATTGCTTCAATTGCTTTATTCTGAACATTTCTCAATTTGACATTATGGCAATTATTTGCCCAGTTTTAAACGTTTCAATTTCGCTCGCTGTCCAAATGCCTCGTTTGTTGCATTTAATTCACATTTTCGCTTTTTACTTCTGCGGCAAATTCTCTAGACGCTATCGCCAAGCATTTACAGCCACTCAAGTTGGAATGCCTTTAGGGCTGCCTTTTGCTACGAACTCGTTTGCTTTTAAACGCAGCTGAGCCCCACGAACACACTGCCTCCCTCCTCCAACCCGCCATACACCCATTCCTAAAGGAAATACAAGAATATACACTGTTTGTGAAATGTCTGCCTGTACGTCTCCCTTTAATATTGAAGCTACCGCAAGCCATACTCGCCTTGCATATTTTCAAGTGCAAGCCTTTGACCTTTTATCTGGTATAAAATGAGTTTAGATCCTGGTATCATTATGGTTCAGCTCCTATTCTTGGGTAGCCACAAGAGCCGAGTAGATTCCGTGGGTGCCATACTCCAATTGCGAAAGCTACAAGATCTGAAGACGGAAAAAGTTTAAGGTAGTTTTTTCTGACGCCCGCGTTTTGTTTTGTCTTCAAATCCTCAATCAGAAATCAATAAAAAATCTATATAGAAGTCGACAAAATCGATGTAGAAACCAATTCAAAATCTATACAGATTTGAAACTGAAACAAAATCTTTTTGGTATACATACTATTTTTTAGTATACACACATCCTGTATATTTATATGAAGCACAAACGCACTTTTGGACTTAAAAGCCTAGGTCTTTGATATTTGCAAACATTTCGATGTCATATTTACGCCCCGAAAGTCTCATGAAAATCTGACTTGAAACAAAATTACAAAAGCATTTCCCATAGTGTCATGGGGCTAAGGATAGAATAAGCACATGCATAGCTGTGTGTGTAGATATGTAAGAAAAATCTAGGAGGTTTTTAACAGATGCACAGCGCTGCTTTCGGAGAATTTCCTATTCGGACGCCCCTTACTAAGCACTTTTTCCCCGACTTCTCGCTCCTTACTTTGAATCAGTCAACTGCCAAAGGGACTAAGCATTGATGTCTTCAGCAGCAGCAAGTTTTGAAGTTCCTCTGACAAACGTTTTGTGCTCTGTGCGCAACTCGAGGTTATATTTGATTTGTTGCGTATACGCAGTGTTTACTCGCATAAGCTGGTATCTCTGGGCATGTGAATGCAATTAACGCGGGGCACCTGGCGTCAGCCATAAATAAATGCAAATCAATGCAGTTTACGCTTAATTAAATGCGCACTAAAATAAAAATTCAAAAAATTCAAATTAGTTTAGCATGTTTGGCAAACGCAGTTAAAATTAAATTACTGGCTAAATGTGCATTTAAATTGTTGTTGCTGCTTTTGCTGCTGTTGCTGATGTGTAGGTATATAGGGAATTTGCCAGCCCATAATTACTTTACAAATACGTTTTTGAGCTCTCCACGTTTTTTTTTTTTTGATTCTGAAAATCAAATGCTGCTCTGGGCAGTCGAGCAGCCGTTCCATGTGTTGGTCGACTTTTGCGAACCACTCGCAACTGGCAACTCCCTTGCCGTCCTAAAACTCAACCAGCCCTGGGGGAGCCGGAAGTGCGCAGCAACAGCGACAGCCATGGCGTCAGCTCCCATAAAAAACAGCAGTCTGTGCAATGCCATAAAAAATGAACGCAAAACCCCAGACGTGAGCGCCTGGCAGGGAGTTGGGGGAGTTCGGGGAGTTGGGAGCTGGAGCCCAGCAAAAGTGCCAACACTGTTGCATAAATTTGTATAATCTGCGTCAAATGCTGACGATGAGCAGAAGCCTGGCGCTTTTATATTGGTGCCTGCAACATGGCGAATGCCACAGACTGAAACAAGTTGAAAAAACCACAATAGAGGTGAAAAATATATTAGCAGTACATTATTACACTTAATCTAGAAGAATTTCTTTATTAAAGTACGACTTTACTTTTAATATTGTTAGGATTTGTAAATAATATTTTACAATTATTTATTTATTATAGTTAATTTTCTAACCAGTAAAAGCGCGGATGTTGTATATGTTAAAACAATAGAAAGCCAATGCTTTATCAAAAATAAAAAAAGAGTACATATTTTTACATGGGAGTTCGATTTCTTAACTTCGTGCACAGGCTGTCGACGCTTAGCTTAAGAATACGAACAAGTCTGCAATCGCCTTAACGCAGAAAAAAAGGCTAAATTGTGACATAGTTGCATGCACGAACAGTCCAAACAGTGTGAGCTGGAACTGTGCATTTTTAAAAAGGTTACGGCATAAGTAATTTATGACGTAAGTAAATACTATGACGTGTTATCTGTAAAGTTCATTCCGCATGGGTAGATAATGAATATAACGTATTTTTACCAAAAACAATAGAGACGATGACGTTACGATATGTGTTGTGGCTGGCCGGACTCGAGACTTGACGGCGTGAAGACTTGTCAATATGTTGTTACTTATATCATTTGAATAAATAATGGCAAAGTTTATGTGAGGGATAAGAAAACAGACCTTGCTACATATTGCATAGTCCAATTAGCTTAAATAGAGCTTATGCAGGGTATTATAATATTGTCATGAAATGTGTAACGCATGGAAGACTACGTCTTTGATTTCATAAATAATACTTATTCTTGATCAGTATACAATCGTTAAATAATATAATAATATAAATAATATACCTTGACCAAGAGCAGCAATTACGACCTTCAACTCCTATCTTTTCATGCTTAAAGAGATAAAGTTCTACATAGTTCGATAAATAAATAGCTTAAAAATGTCATTTTAATAATATCTGTATTCGGCTAGCAATTATCTATTAGAGAGTAAGGTCTTCTAATCATTCGCCAAAAAGTAGGCAACACAATTTGCAAAGCTTTTAAGTTGAAGAAAAGTAATGCTTTTCAGCTGCTGAAGTGGGCAAGCGGACGGCTAAGTAAATAATATAAATATAAATTTTGCCGGATGTGGGCGTCAGCAACAACAACAGCAGCATTTTCATACGCCAGACAGGCTTTTAGTGGATTTTCTGTCTGTGGCATTTGTTAATTAGACCAATTTAGGCAGCCTATGTGGCTTACAGGGCAGCCGCAAGGTAAGCTGACTTAAGGAATGGCCAGGTAGAAAAATTCCTTGGCATAGATTTTCTCAGCTGTTCTCTGAAGGGCACATCTTCTGGGAAAATGCCAAATGTAGTCTGTGTGCATTTGGGGGAAAAGAATATACGCATAAATCTGCACATCAAATAAGCTGAAAAGGCGAACATATAAAATATGTAAAAGGAAAAAATAAGAAACTGTACTCGGTGCGGCCTTTTATGTTGCCACCACATGAACAGGATAAGAACAAATATTTTATTAAGCACATATAATCTAAAATTGAAATTTATGCTATATATATATATTTACAAGTATATAGATATAAGTATATCTATTTGCAAAGAACAAGCCACAACGTGGCCTGTCTAACAAATCCAAGCCAACTTGCAAGTTATCCTCATCAAATCAGCATGTAAGCAGCGCTTGGGTGAGTGTGGGTATCCTGTGCGTGTGTATGTGTGTGTGTATGTGTGTGTGTATCTGTATGTGTGTCTCTGTGCTGCCATGTATGATGTGTGTTTGTGGCATGTGCGGCTTTTGCTTAACATGTAGCATTTCCTGCAGCCGGCGGCAATTCGCTGGGGAATCTGCCAACTGCTTAACAGACTGACAACTAGGCGAGGGAGTCGTTTGTATGAATGTGTGTGTGTGTGTGTTTTTTTTTTCTAACCCAGCTGTTGCCTTTCCCTCTATGTAAACAGCAACAACAATGACAATATCATTTGGATGCAGACTCGAAACTTGCCCAACTAGGCCGAATGCTGCCCAGTTTTCTTGGTAATCGGAGTATTCCACCTGGTCGAGCCTCAATGCGCTGATACCGTGTGGAAATTTGAGAGAGTTACAAACATACTGAATAACATCATTAGGGAAATCTATCTATCATATTACATAGCAATTTGCATACCCTTACTTTCGGTTTTAATAATATTATTTGCCTTTCAATCTGTTTTATTTATGTTTATTTTACTGAAATTACACTTCATGATGTGGTCACAACAAAACACCCACAGGATCTGTCTAAAAATAAATTGGCATCAAACTAAAATGAAATATAATTCAGCCAAAGGAAACAGAAAAGCGCAGCTGGCCACAGGGCCGCGGTTATTGCGGCGCATCGATTAATAAATCTAGGTTAACAAAAATACTCTTAATATTAGTTTTCATAAAAATTGACTTATATTGGTGCATTTTCACTCCACATCCATTTACAACAAATTTCACTAAATGTAAAATCACGTTTCTTGCAAACTTGCGAGTGAATTCGACAAAATGTGTAAATCGTGCTGTACATTGCTTTTTTTTTTAGGGCTTTGAATATGGACTGAAAGCTAATCGGCCCTTACAATTCTATTTTCCGCCCGTAAACGTTTTTTTTTCAAAAACTACCAGCTTATATTTTTGACAAAAATCACAATCTCCATATTCTAGCCATCATTCATGAATCAGTTGGTCTGTCAATCAATCAATCAATGCCTAAAATTTGTATATATTTAGATCATTAATTAACTAAAATGTCGAATTGACTGAATGTCTAATTTCATTAAGTCTATTATGAAAAAATTCCAGCCTAAAAATGAAAATATAAATTAAATTTTAACTAAATTATGCAAACATTAAATATTCTCACAATTTCGATTTGGTTGGCATTTTGTGCCAAAGCTGACCGACAGTTAGTTAGTTAATTTTTTTCTCATTTACATTTCAGTTTTTTTTTAATTTTTTTTTTTACGTGGGGTCTTTTTTAGCTACGTTTCGGGCTGTATAAATTACCGGCGGCGCCGTTGGCGACGTCAACGTCAACGTCAACGTCGACGTCGACTGCGTCAACAACAGGCAGCAAAGCAAATTTGTCTGTGCTCTTGTGGCAACCTTTCCAATGTCAATAGGTTGTTGTTGTTGCTGCTGTTGTTTTTGCTCTTGCCCATGTTTATGATGATGTCGTTAGGTTGATTGTTGCAGATATTGAAGTGTGCTCCTGCGGTCCTCCTCAAAGCAGCTCATCAGGCGCACTCTCTCACTCTTCAAGGCTGCGGCTCGGCGCCTTTTAGTTACACTTGTTTCTATTTGCCTTACTGTTGCCAGTTGTTATGATGACATGAAGGATACCCAACGGAAGGGAGCGTGCCAACCTGTAGAGAACCATCATCGTTATTAACAACAACATGGAAATCGGAGACGGAGCGAGTTGGCGAACTGTTGAGCCAAAAGGGTTTTTTTTCCGAGTTTCGGGCCAAAGGTTATCGAAAGGTAGAGCAAAACTTTAGCTCGTTAATGAGTTCAGCGTTGAGAATAATTTAAGGCACTTGAATACTTGTTGCCCAAACAATCTAGCAAATTGCCAAGTTCCGCTTGGACTTGGCCAACTTTAAAAAGTGCAATTTGTATGTGAGCTATTTGGAGTGCCCTGTTAATAAAAAACGAGTTGATTTGCAGCACGCTTGTATGGCATGCGGCATGTGGAATGTGGCATGATGCTGTAGCCATGGCAGCCGCAATAAATCAAACTCTGGCTCCGGTTGCAACGCTTTGTGGCACAGTCACTGCCACTGATTTATGCTGCCATTTGTGTGCGTCACATACAACTCAATAAACAGCGAACTGTTTTGCGGTCGCCCCAGCAAAACATGTCACTCTCAGGGACAAAGGAGGCGAATGATGAAAAGGCAACCCCAATGTCAAAGGTCACACCCACACACGCACGCGCACACACACACAGCGTCTTTCACAGCTGATCCTGATTTAGATTCTGATTCTGAGTTATGTTAGGTAACTGGCAGCTGTCTGCTTTGATCTTACAAAGGACATCATGTCCTTGTTCAAGTAAGCATCCCACGTGTCCCCATTCCGTATGTGGCACAGATTAAACCTAATTAGCCCGTACCTTGTGCACTGAGTCCGCGTGACACTAATTAGAAATAACAGTCCAAGTCCTTCATAAACTAACCGCCTGCCCCTTTATGACGTAATTATGATAAATAGTGGGAGAAAATAGATGAAAAGGGGGTTCCATTTCAAGTACAAGCTCAAATAAAACAAAAGAAAAATTGAAAAACTCACAAATCCTTTAGAATCCCATCCTGCGTATACGCAACATTTAAGGCTGCAGCTAAAGAGTTTCAAGCTCTGAGTAAAGACGGAATACAAAATTGCCTTAAATTGAAATCCACTTTGGAGCTAGGATGAAATCAGGGAGAGTGGGGGAGAGAGGGAGAGAAAGGGGGAGAGAGAGAGAGAGCGAGAGAGTAAGATACTAAACTGAAAACAATAAGGAATTAATTAAATGCAGCTTTGATTTTTATTTTAAGCCACAATTTTAATGCAAAAGTTCTAAATTCTAAAATTCAATTTCGATTTAATTCAATTCTAAAAATAACAATTATACTCTGTACCAAAATAAACCACAAGCATCAAGTAAGCAGCAGAAGCTCAGCAAAATCAAAGTATCTAAAATGTGAGGCAAAGTATCCGCTAGCTTAAAAAGTATTTGTATGTGTAGATACTATTTATGTAAAGGTGCATCGGCATAATCATAACAAATTGAGTTTAATGCTTATTAAACTACTCAAAAGCTATCGAATGGGTTGCTTAAGTCGAGTCAAAAAGCATCTTTGACTAACGTTAAATGTAGCTACAAGTTACATGCTAAATGTATCTTACAGATGCAATAATGTAGTCAATGTTTAACAAATGACTTGAAAGCTACTTAAAAGCTATTACCCTAACTATTTGAGCATTAGCAGCAACTACAATATTGAAAAGTATCTGCAATCTGTAAATGTATCTTTCAGATATATAATTGGTATGGTACAAAGCGGTTTAATGTGGAAGTAAATATGCACTAACTACATGCCATCAGAGTGTACAGTTGTTTAAATTATCAACCATGTGGAACAAAATCTATGACAAAACATTAAAAAAAGATCTCAGCTATGTTTTTATTGGGCTATTTACCAAATTTGTGTGATTTTCTTAAGAGCATACGCAGCTATTCAAAACACACGCCAACTTTCAGTTTTAAATAATTCAAAATTTCCAGTCCATTGCCAGAATTGTTTTTGTTTAATTGTACTTTTAACTTGGCTCAACCATTTGTTCTTGCCACACACAACACAAAAGGCGGATCCTTTGGTCTGGGGTTCGACTGTTCTTAAGTGGGCGACTTTCATTTGGCCGACTGCTTGGCTTTTAATTTATTGTTGTTATTTTTTTCTTCCTTTTTTTTTGTTTTATTTTCCACTTGCCTTTGTTTTATTCCTTGCCGGACTATAATAAAAAATGGCCTCAGCTAAATGCAAAACTTTCAAACTTTAATGGCACAAAGGCGAGACGCTAATGAATGTCTCGGACTTTATGCAATCGAGCAGCTAATTGAGCCAATGAAAAATGGCTCTGAAAGCAGATAGGTTAGCTGGGTACTTGGCGTGGGGTACGGGGTGCGGGCGGTTTCTCAATTCATAAAATGCTCCTGCAATTACTTTAACTTTTGCAATTACAACTCAATAAGTAGCTAATTATGGTTGACGATGCCAACGGCAATTGGCCGGAGTTTCAATAATTTCCTTTAATTATTTCGTGCGTACTTTGTGAATGCGCGTGTTTATTGCTCCATCAAATGCCGCCAGCCAACAAATAATTATTTAATTTGAAATTAATTACTCATACGTAGCGCGGGTTTGCCTTTTTTTAATAAGCAAAAAAGTGCCTTGAGTAAATATTCACATGAGCGGCAATATGATATTCTATCCTCTGTTCCCTTGCACCCCTTATTTTGTCCTTGCAAAGGGTATTTAAATTATCTTGAAATGTGTAACGCGTAGGAGCAGACATCAACGACCCCATAAAGAATATATATTTTAGATTCAGCATCAACATCGGAGCTGATACAGAACATGTTTGTATCTATTGTTGTGCCAGTTTCTATGCAAACTTGTCATCTTGAATCTTGCAGGGTTCTGTCTTTCTATTGCAGGCAGTAAATAGAAATGATCGGAAAAGCAGGTTCCTGTGTGGAGAACTATTTTGCTTACCAAGATGACCAAAAACTCGCTTGGGAACATTTCCACTCACAGTCATGTATTTTTTTCTTTTTTTTTCCCCATTTTATAAGCGAAACAATGGCTTGCAAAAGTATGCGCACGAGTAGAAGCCTACTATGCATGTCTATGGTATTCCCAGTGTTGCTTTGGCTTAATTTAATTATCCACAATTATTTATTATATCTCTGCCTTAACCGCAATAGCTTGCCACGCTCATTAAATGCCTGGGAACATAGATATATTTATTTTCTGTTTAGCCCTCACTTTGCTGAGCATTCATTATTTACTCGATTTACTCCTTTCCATGACGTGTGTGTTCGCTGTCTGTCCCTATAATTAGTGTATTTTCACGCCCGCAGCAAATATAATTGTCTTTGTTGTTTGTTACCTTTAATACCCGTACAAAATACACACTCTCTCTCGCTCCGCACACGCTAATTTGTTTAATATGCATTCACAATTCTTATCTAGGCATTTTCATCGTATAAACGTTTAACTTTTTGCCAGCATGTGGCTTATCTAGATAAGGTTATGTTTTTTTTTTATAAAAAATAATTCCAGGTGCAAATGGGCCAATGAACACTGACTAATTCAGTTATTATTGGCTTAACTTGAAGTTGATATTTAATTATATTTAAATATAATAAAGCTGAGCTTAAAAATTTACTTTAGTTGAAACTGAAATCTTTTTTACATCCATTTACTAAACTAATTTGTGCGTGATGGGTGCATTTAAATTTAATTCAACTTCTTAAATTATTTTAATAAATGGAATTATACAAATTTGTATATATACTACAAAAAAATTGTGGTTTGCGTATATTTTGAACAAATTTTAAGCCAAAGACTCAAAATGTTGAATCCCTAATTATATTTTAATTTTTTCCGTAACTTTCAATTTTTATTGGGACTAAGGCCTAACGGAAAATACCTTTTAGATTTTGTTATGTTCCTATCGCAGTTATTTTTTTAACTTTTACTTGTTCTTTCGTGCTTTCGTGGAAAATCGTAACATAAAGAAAAAGTAAAAATACTATTACTTGGGGTTTCCCTTAAAAAACCTCGTTCTTTTCAACTGCAAGAATTTATTGGTTGTTGTAATTAGAGCTCTAACTAGATAGTTATTGACAGATACAATTCAAGCTGCCTGTCAGCCATGGCAGGTGGTCAATTATATGAAATTTTCCATGAATTTTCAATGAGTTTGCCGGTGGGTCAATACAGATCGACAGGACGCAGGTACAACATTGAATCGCATGTCTGATTGACTTTGAAAAATCAACACAATTAAATTCTCAATTTATAAAATTGACGCTCTTGAACTTTGCACTTAAATGACGGCAGCAACAACAACATCAACATCAGCGGCAATAGCTGGAAAACACTTGCTAATGAAAACTCACTCAAGCCCGCCCCCGACACGCCCTGACCCATAGTTGTCGACTTGTCGAGTGAAAATCACATTTGTTAACGGCAACGCTGGGTGCAAGTACTTCAAGTGCCACTTGGTTGACGGCAACAGCAGCAGCAACAACAGCAACAACAGCAACTACTGCTGCACAGAGACACACAATCTGCATGTGCGTATGAGTGTGGGTGTTTTTATGGCCGTGTCAGCTGTACATTTATTGATCTATCTAATAGGCAGCCTACTTGCAGCCTGTGGACCTAGCCTATATGTTTTATGGACATTGCTTCAATATCAATACTAGCAACTGGCTCCACCTGTTGGTCGCTACAAGCATTAGGGCAGGCATATCAACATTCTTAACATTCTAAATGCTGAGCTACTGACTACTAAACCAGTCGTAGATTAAGCACACACGTGCGTATATATTCCAAATTTAAATACTTTTGGCAGCTGTGGCCACCTGTTGGGCGAGAGACGCAACACTTCATGCCTATCAATATATTTGACATGCCAAACTCGCCACCTGAATCAAACATAAATACTTACATATGAAGCACACATGTGCGCATATATATTTCAAATTCCAAGGCTCTTGACCAGACACTGAAACCTCACTCAATTTAATTAGCGGACAGGTGAAAGATCCCCTCGGAAAGGGACGTTTCGTACTTCCTTGTGACCGCACACGGAATTTAATTGAATTTTCAGCGTGAGCAATCGATAGGCTGGCATACGTGTACATCCGGCGGGTGAGGCATGTCCTGTACCCAGTCCTGTGACTATGAAATATCCACACTCAATCACAGTATCTCGAGCCTTTTCACTTGTGTCATTTGGCGCGGAAAATTCATTTTAAATCATGTATATGCACATGTATTGATGATATGTAGAAGTCACTTTGCACATATTTCAGGAAAATCAATAAATGTAAGCCGCTCTTAAACGGAAATCGCAACAGTATTAAAATATTATTCAACAAAGTTTTTCTCTCTTTTTTATTTAATTAATGAACATTTTATTTTAACGTACGGACAGCTTACGTATTAAACAACCAGACAGATGCAGATGGAAACTACTGTAGTTTTCAGTTACGGAACGTAACCCAATTCCTGGACCCATATCTGAATAGCATATAGAAAACAACAATCACATATTACGCTAGAAAAAAAACGTTACCCATTGAACGTGAACAGAACTTTTCTTTATATTCGTTCATGTTCAAGAGGTATGACCAACATTTGCGTGTTTCTGGTATGGCACATATGTAAATTTTGTAAGCTTGTAATTTATGCTGGTTATTAAGAGTTGGCCCGGAACAACAATAAAAAATTCGTTGCATATGTTAAATGCACTCCATTCTCTGCACTCGTATAAACTTTAAATCACTTTGTCCTGAATACTAGCTTTCAGTTTGTCATTGTGTTTGTCCATTTTGGCGTGAATTGCAAACGTTTCAGCTACAAAAAGCAAACCCGATTCGATTATATGATATGCTGCCAGTACTTTCAATGAAAGAAGTGAGGATGCACGCCTAGCTGATATCCTGTATATAAGACCAAACTGTCATTACAAGCATTCTAGCTTCAATTCGCACATTCACACGCCAAAGCCATACATTATAAAGAAAGTATTCTTGAATAGCTCCGCTGTTCAAAGTCCGATCTTTATGAAGTTTTCAGGGCTTAAATATGCCTCCCAACTGTGTGTATATTCCTATTCTAGCTTCAAAAATTAAGTTTTTTTTTTCGATAGTGAGGGAAATTTAGGAGCTATTCAAAAAACCAAATACTGCTTATATGTGAATATTATATGAGAACCTTAACACAATATTCGATTAATCTAGCTTTTATAATTTTCGAGTTGTGTTGAAATAAAATCATTCTCCATATTTAAATTACAGGCTTGTAGCTTGTATAAATTGAAGATCGACTGTGCGATTCTTTATCCTATATTTATATATGCACACAACTTGTATACCCTTGTAAACCATTTTGAGGGTATAAAAAACGTTTGAAAAAAAAGTTGAGTGGGAACGCTTGGGTGGAGGGGGTGTATGTGATGGTGTGAGGGGTGTATGAGCTTGTGTATGGTTGGGTAAAGGCAAAAGTTAGCCATTGCATTAGTGGTTTCGTGGCTTAGTGTTGGTCAGCTGGAATCCAGGCAGTCGCCAGGGACTCATACTCGTATATGAGGCACTCGTTGCGTTGCAAATTGCTTTATTTAACTGTAATTTTATTTTAAAACATTCGGCAATCCCACCTTTGACCATTGTTATTGCGGTTTTATGTGTGGGCTGAACTTTCCCTCGCGGCTCAGTGGCCGATTACGTATGCTTTGGTATATTGACAAGGGACCACTATGCCACAAACGGTTCAGGTAATTGCAGGCAGATTGCTGAAGGAGATTGAGAGAGAGAGAAGGAGAGAATTAATTAGTCTGCTATTTGGGAAATTTATCTCATCTACGCAGTTGATTATTCCGTCGCATTTGCAAAATTGCTCTAAAACTAGGAATTTGTAATTTGGAACCACTTTTGTGGCTGCTCAGCAGCAGCATAATACTATGTGGCCCTGCCACAAAAAGCTGCACTTGCAACGCTTTGCAGCATTGACTTTGACTATGCCGCACAGTCGCCAATTGATGGCCAGACTTTGTTGGCTATTCGACTTGAAATCAATATACGTATGGGAGTGTGTGTGTGTGTGTGTGTTTAGACATGTGTGTGTACGTGTGTGTTGCTTAATAACATGTGTGTTTAACAACAACTGCGGCGCGTTGCAAGAACTTTGGCTGTTGCCGGCATTGAAATCAAACGGAGGAAGTCGCACAGCGGCAAAGCGAAGGGTAAAAGTTAAAAGCTTGAGGGGGGTTGGGCAGGGGTGGACTAGAGGGTGGCTGAAAATTAGCTTTGCCAATGCTTTGCCAATGTCAAGAGAAAGGGCGGTGTGCACAGTTGTTGCTTTAATGGCTGTCACTAGAGAGGGAAATGAGGCACACACACACACTCAATAGCAGCCCGGCTTTGTGTGCGTGTTTGTGTGTGTGGCGGATATAATTTAGCTCTCAATCAAAACGGAAATAGAAACTAGAAAATTGACAAATGCATCGTGTGTGTGCGTCGCATTTCCCCATCACATATTACTCATACGCCCCCAAGGCCAAACTGAATGACGCATCAATTTTAATTGTTGCAATTACCGATTGATTCCATATGCAAAATACAGTACACAACACGCAGTTAACTAAATTTCGTGCCCATTTCTTATTTAAACCTAATCATAGGGCGACTTGGCCAGAGTTTTGCATAAAATTGCGTATAAAATGCAAATTTCCACACACTTGTTTCTGTGTGTGTCCTTGTGGAAGTGTGTGTGCTCGGTGTGTGTTTAGCTTAACCCAAATGCTGGCCAAAACTTTGGCCACACACGCAAGGGAATAGCAAATGCTTGTACCCACATACACACAGACGCACACCTATGAGAATGCCTGGCAGGCACAAGCGTCGCCCATTAAGTTGATGAGCTTAAACAAGAGTATTCTTGTCGAAAACGACTGCTAAATACTCTGTAACCAGTTTTAAATTTTTAAAGTGATATAAACTTAGTGTAGAGTGCTTCTTCTTCAGAAAATTCCTTTTCAAATAGCTTTTGTAATTATTATTCGAATACAATGAAATTTGCAGAACTTGAAGGTGATATCGAAACATATTTGAAGGAAGTTGGGGCAGGCAGCTTAGAGAACAAAACCTTAAATGTATTGTCTCCAGTTTTTACAAGAAACCCAAACACCAAAATCGATATATTCCATCGATTATTTGCGGAAGCGTTAAAGATACATATAAAAGAGTGCACATTATTGCAAATTTTTAAATAAACATTTAAATTGTAGAGTCTATAGCTATAACAATCCGAAATCCGATATCTTTAGGCATGTGATCAACAAACCTAGGCAGCAAATCGATATATATTGATTGATAGTGAAAATTATTCAACAATTTTAAATAAAACTTAATTTTTGAGTCACTAGACAAAATCGATATATATCCATTGATCTAATGGAGAAAAACTGGATTGTGCGGGTAATAAACAGGAAATAACAGTTAGCGGGCATTGTCAGATCTGCTTAAGAGTATGTATACATATATATATATACATACCCTCAGCCTCTAACATTCTTTCGTAAAACTACATTATACCCTATTTCCGTAAATTGCAATAGGTGCGGGCTGCAATTAGAAGCACAGCGTTAGCTGAGCGCCAAGAATGTAATTAGAAAGTTGCCCAGAACAGTTTTCCGTTAACATGCAAAACGCTGAAGAGCATTGTAGAAATTCGCTTTAATTCAATTTACAATTTGCATTAAATACAAGTCGAGGAGCAAAATCAGGAGAAGTAGCAGCTCGAGTGCAATCGCTGCTTTTAATGAGCTACAAACTTAATTGTGATGAGCTGCAGTCACGCACCCAGGACCAGGGCGCGTGTGCCCCCTAGGAGCTGCTGCACATGGTGAGGCCATCGCCCAGACAGGCGCTGTAGGCCATCATGTGCGGAATAGTGCTCTGCTCGTAGACGCCGGTAAACAAATGGGACCAGGGGCCCGATGCATAGACAAGCACATCGTCGCCGCCATGGGTTTCCGAGTCTAAGGGCACGCCCGCGGGGAATTCATCGTCACTGCTGCCAGTGATCAACGTGGTGGGATCAACGCGTTCCTTGGTCTCAGCTTTATAGTAATTCTCTGCACTGGGTCCATTCGCATAGCTGAGTATCATGTGGGGTATGCCGTCATTGCCGGTAGCCGGCGCCTTGCCGAAGACATCCGCGCCGCGATACTGCGAGAAGAATAGCAGGACGGTAGAGATTAAATAGCTTTCATTTAGTTAAAATTAGTATCAGCCGGCTTTGACCGGGTATCCAATTAGGTTTAGACATGGATGCTCACCCCATAACCCGCATAGCTGAACGCATGCGAGTGATCCGCGGTGACCACCAGCAGGGTATCCTCCTCGCTGGTGAGCTCTCGGGCCGCGGCAATGGCCTTGGAGAACTCGATGGTCTCGTCGAGTGACAGGCGCGCTAGATTGTCGTGGTGGCCGTGATCGATGCGACCGCCCTCGATGAACAGGAAATAGCCCTGCTCGTTCTGGCTCATGTACTCGATGGCCTTGCGCGTCATCTGCTCGAGTGTGGGCTGTGTGCTGCTTTCGTCGGTATGCATGTGGTACTGCAGATGATCGTCCTGGAACAGGCCCAGCAGACGCCGTGGCTGCGTCACATCCAATGCCATCAGCTCGTCCACTGTGGTCACATAGACATTCTCGGGACTCGCCGCCTTGAACTCCTCAATCAAATCCCGGCCATCTGTTCGCTTGCCCCAATCCGCCAGACTCTGGTCCACAAAGTTTTTGCGACCGCCGCCCATGATAAGCTTCAGCTTGCTGCCCACCTCGCCATTGGCCAGCTGATAGGCAATATCCTGGACACCGGAGTCCGCGCCACAGTCGGCGGCAACATCCGCATCATTTTCCCAGTCACGCTCCGCAATGTGCGCATAGACGCCAGCGGGCGAGGCATGTGTCACCCGGGTGGTGGTCACCAGGCCCGCCCATTTGCCCGCATCCATCGCCCACTTGGCAATGGAGTCGACGTGTGTGCTCTCATCCAGCATGACCTTGCAGTCGGTTCTGGGCACGGCGCCATTGACGCCAATGGTACCCTCCTGGGCCTTGACACCGCACAGATAGGCGGTGGCCGTGCATGCCGAGTCGGGCACAGTCAGATCCACCGAGTAGGTCTTGGACAGACCCGTGTAGGGAAAGTGATCGAAGGACAGCGACTGTTCCTCGCCGCCCAGCAAATTGCGCGCCGCCGAGGTGGTTGTCACGCCCATGCCATCGCCCAAAAACATGATCACATTCTTGGCCTTGCCCTGGTTTAGCTGTTCGCCCAGTTTTTGCTTCACAAACTGCATGCCCTGCTCCCGCCAGTAGGCTGTGCTCTCCTCGCCATCCACTCGGGGCTTCTGGTGCCTGGGCTCCGGCATAGACGGATGCATCAGCCGATCCTGGCAGTATTCGGCACTGCGCGTGCATTCAGGCGCCGCCCAACCGCACCCACTGAGCAAACCGATAACAATCACGACGTTTGACAGGAGCAACATCTCGTTCAAGACTGAGGCAATTGCTTGGCTGGGCTTGTGTTTGCCCGTGGCCCGCAGCTAGCCATTTGCACGACTTCCGATTGCGATACGGATAAGATAGGCGGCACATGGCACTGGACATGGCCAAATCGACCGCACAAATCTAATGCGTCGATAATCCCCCCCTTTCCACAAGCCACAGTCCGCCGACTCGTGCGCTTATTTATGGCCAACTACGAGAGTTTATGGATTTATTATGTTTTTTTCGGGTTCGCTACTATAACAAAAAAAAGCACGTGAAATGTTGCACGGTACAAAGTCATCAAAATGCTCATTTGATATCCAAAAATCTGGCTGAGTGAAATACCTTATCAGATTAAAGAATCTGACTGAGTTGTTTCTTACGCGTATTAACTTTATATTAAACAGACGAATAATATATAATATATAACTTAACTATAACTAGAGCAAGAGCACTTGACTAGCATATACCCTGTATTGGCTTGGAATTGGGTTAACGAATACTTTAAAAAATCGATAAACATCGATTTCGGATAAATAAAAAGAACTTGGAGGTGGATGATGCACTTGCACAGCTTCAATACACTCTTTAAAATTTATATTTAATAGACATTGGGTATATACGAATCAGAAACTATAAAATAATACAAAGTTGCATAGATATTTTTCGATTTAGGGAATGTAAGTGAAGGTATGAGGTTTTTTCGATATATCCGTTGAATTAAGTGGTCGAAAATTTTTTTAAGACTACTTGCAAACTCTAATCTACCCAAAACCAAAATGTTGGTTAGATGCAGGGTATTAAAATAAATATAAAAATCAAGTTATAAATTAGAAAAAATTCCTGGAAATTGAACAACAAATTGATTGCTTGTATTTAAACCAAAACTAATCTAATCAAAGCAGCTTAAATCACTTGCACTTATTTCTATATATATATAAAATATATATATATAGCTATATATATATAAATTTATAAATAAGTACACATATGTATTTCATACA
Source organism: Drosophila virilis (assembly GCF_030788295.1). NCBI lineage: Eukaryota > Metazoa > Arthropoda > Insecta > Diptera > Drosophilidae > Drosophila > Drosophila virilis. Next base: position 26,061,172 of record NC_091544.1, read on the forward strand.
ATATATATCACAGTGAAACTAAACATGCTTAGTGCGAAGCGCTTAAATTTCAAGCGAATTTCGTATAGAGAAGCTGTACTGTACTTCTCGTGAATAACCGCATTTCATTTATATGACTCGTAAAAATTGTTAGCCATAATGAAAAGTTGACCACGCACGTTGCAGGCTCAAAGTTTGGCACACGCCCACGCACACTCGCACACACGCAGCAACAAGTTTAATGAAAAACATGCTTTCGCAACGGTTTTTCCCTGCAGAAAATGCAGATAAAACAACGAATTAGAAACAGAAATAGAAACCACACGACCAAAACTCATTTGGCTTCAGAGCAAAAAAATAAAAATAAATAAAACAGAAAGGTGAAAGGTTGAAATAAATGTTAAAGTTGGCGAATGCCAAAAGAAAAGTGCGCAGAATGCCACTGCAGAGAAAAGCACGCACCTGTAGAAAATGGCAGTTTGCTTTTTGCAAAAATAATTACAATTGCAAAGCTAAAAATATAAAGTTTCAGTTTAATCAGTTAAAACACTCAAAAACTTAGTTAGATGCGCTCCAACTTTAGTGTTTGGCAACTTCGAGTTCTCTTATCGGGCCAACAAATTATGTCCGCGGACCAAGAGCAAACAACTTGTGGCATTTAAGATAGCTAATTTGGGCACAGCGAATATTTAATATTCTTACAGATATATCGTAACTGTTTTGCTTACAAAAATTCCCTTTTCGACTAAATCGTCTTTTAGATCTTCATGATAAAAAGGTCAAAAATAAAAAGTTCAACGTCTTTTTATGATATATAAGAAAGCAAAAGGCTGTTTTAAGCAAGAACTTTATGTTTGACTAATCATTTCCATGGCCAATTTATTATATACGTAGTCCGATTATAATAGGATTGTGCCTATAATATATCTATGGCAAACTATTAAATGTAAAGTTTGGCTTAGATATATTAGAATATATCAATATTTTACATTGTTAGGATTTCGAGCGATCATTCCTATGACAGTTATATTACATAGTGGATCGATATTCATAGGATTTCGCCTATATATGTGGAAAATAATAATTGACGAGCTTGGCTAAGATATCTTACGAAATAAAATAGTATTTCATGCTATAACTTATTTTTCGAACGATCATTCCAGGGGGAGATATACGCCCGACAATGACATATATACCACAAATACATATTTCATGACAAGAACTTGAAAGCTGGGAGGCAAGATTACTCGGCTGTTGATGCTGATCAAGAATGTATATAAATATATATATACGCTTTATGGTGTCGTAAATGTCTTTCCCTATGCATTAAACGTTTCGTTATAAAATTATTATACCTTTTGCAAGTGTATAAAAATGGGCTTGCGTTCGGTTTGGCACGTTGCCAAATCAAATGAAAACAAAGCGAACTTGTCTCTCCTCCTCTCTCTCTATTTTTGTTCCCTCTCTTGAAAATGCTCGAATAATTCACTTGCTACGAAACATTTTGTTGCACAGTTGAATAATGCACATATTTATGAGTACACATTGCGTATACGTAATTTTCATTTATTATTTTCAGCTACTGGGCTGGGCAATTGATTTTCTTGTTGGGGTGTAAGGAGTGAACATTAGGAGGGCAATAGGAGGGGGGGGGGGGGGCTGTGCATTGTGACAATCTTGTTTATGCCGTCCAATAAATTCCAAACATTGCTTTGGAGTGTCAAGATTGCGGCCATTTAGTCAAGGCAAAGGCCATTAATCAATGTGGCTCTTTGTTCTGGCCCAGTTGGGCGCAATGGCCGTGCCTTTAAGCCAAATTCAAGTTGCTTTTTAGGTCATTTGGCTTGTCACTAACTTAATTTGATTTAAATCGCCACATTGTAATTAAAATCCTGGTGCCTTAATCCATTGCAGGCAATATATATCCATACCAATATTGGAGGAGAGCAAATATCAGAAGGATGTCAAATTCAAGATGCATATTGGCGAACCGCGACTGGCGCCAGGTAAGTTGCCAACCGGGCAACCAAAAACACATTAAAACTCAATTTAATAGCACAGAAAGCAGAAACCCAAACATAATACCCCCCACACCCGTTTTCCCAAACACAGTCCATGGCACACAATTCCCGACACCTCAGTGTCTGTGTGTGCGTGTGTGAATCTGTGTGTGTTAGTGTGTGGATGTGTGTGTGTGCTTATGTGTGTAACTGTGTGTCCTTACAAAGCAAACTCAATTTCCTGTTAACCAAATTACACGAATTTACAACGCATGGAGCTGCAGCGGCCGCAGGATTGGGCAACATGATTCAAGGAGCAGCCTCTAGAAGTGAAAGGAAAATGGGCGCGCATTTTCTTTACTGTTTTGTTGCTTTCATAATAAAGTTAATAGGCCAATTTGAGCTGTTGGCAAGGAAATAACCGCAGCTAGGATACACACACACACACACACACACACATATCCATAAAGAAAAAAAACACACACACACACCCACATTTATCTGGCATTGAAAATTGGCAATTCCAATTTGAATGATTTGAAGGACATTTGATACCAATATCCAATATCTCTCTTGTACACACTCCGATCCTGACTTCGTTTGATTTCCTTGTATACTTTTTGGTCTTTTCATTTGTTCTTTGTGCTTCTAGATTCCGCTCACTACCGTAAGACTTGAATTGTGCATTAATTAATTTTATTTGAATTGAAAACGAAACGAAAAGAGAAAAAAGAGATAACAATTCTTGGGTTACGATTCCTTAAGTTCTAAACTCGAGTTTTGCACAGCGTTAAATTTCATTTGCGGCAATTGCGAACAAAAAGTGCAAAATTGTATTTTTTCTTAACCAGATAACAATGAAGAAGATGGCAATATTATAACAACCCTCAGTTTAGTTATGTGTTTCATTTGGTGTTGTATGTTTTTTATCCCCCTTTTTGTTGCTGTAGAATCCTTTTACCTTGTTATTATTCCTATTGTTGGCTAGGCAACGGGGCGGGTAAAAAAAAGGGGGCAAAATGATTCATGTAAACCTTTCTGTTAATATCCAGCCCCCTTATTATTTTAAATTAGCAGCTGCCGGCCTTGTTTATATAATATATTTATCACAGCACGACTAAACCAATGAGAATTCATGTCGAGTTGTTTATAAGTTGTCCATTTCCCAATAATTACCATAGACTATGCCCCGAAATGTATTGTACTAGATTTTTATGGACCCCATTTTGAGTAGCTCACGTCAATTTCCCAGCCCCAAGTCCCCTTTTCCCTGCACTTGTCATTAAAGTAAATCTTGGTTTTTCTTTTTCTATTTGTAATTAATTTTGTAAGTATTTAATATAAGTATTTGAATCACATCATGCATTTAATTAACTCTTGAACAAAACTAATAAATTCCTGTATATGTGTATGTAATATTTGAAATCACACAACAACAACAACAACAACAACAACAATGCAACTATCCTCACGCAGATGACACAAATCAGGAATCATTTTTCAATCGATTTTTTGGTAGGTAAAAGTCTTTTAAGCCCTTAACCATTCAAATCACAAGTGTAATGTTCAGTTAAAAGAAAAAAAAAATGTGTTATCAAAAGAAAAATTTACACAAATTCGGGGGCTTTTCATGTGCTGCATTCTACTGCAAAAAAAAAATTCATTACATTCTGTTCGTTTTTTTTCAAGATTTATACATTTCTACGTTACATAAATCATGGCTGCTATCCGAAAGAGAGAAACTAAATTAGTTATTAATGGTTCGAATCTGGTTAGTCACATTTCTATATATTAATATTGTGGTCCGATTTTGATAAGATTTTGCATATATATGAGTAGCTAGCCAAAGTAATAAATGCAGAGCTAGATATATCTTGATAAACAAGGAACTTTTCCATGCGGGACCGATCATTCTTATGGTAATTATATGATATAGTTGTCCGATAGGGGATGCAATTGAAAGGCGGACCTATACTGAGTTTAACGCCCTTAGCTTTAAAACGGAGAGACTACATCGCTATGAACTTGCCTGCTAATGCTGCTCTATATCTACTTTATGAGGTCGAATATGTCTCCTTCGATGCTTTACACATTTCGTGACAAAATAGTATCCTCTGGAAGTAAAAAAATTAGAAAATTTACGGCTCGAACCAGTTTGTCAACATTCAAAAGTATAATTTTAAATAATAACAAATATATACAAATCGGCTTTTTATGTTAACATATGCATAACTTTTTAAATAGTCTCAGTACGTGCTAAATATTGTGTATGTTGCAATAATATATTCAAATAAATAGTATATATATAGTATATATTTCAGTCTAAATGCGGCTGTTTTGTAGTTCAAGGCTCAGCTCACAGTAATAAAAACAAGAGGGGTATTCCCTATTTCATGGCGGCACGATTTAAGCCCGGTTTGCAGCTTTGCTTTATACGTCAAGACCCAGATTCAATCGCTCATAAATAATTGCTATTGTATTCATAATCGTTACTTTATATATTTATATAATATATGTGTGTGTACGTGTCTGTATTTGTGTAACTCGTATTGGCATGACAAAAAAAAAAAAAAAAAAAAAGAAGAACAAGAAGAGAAACAATTGCGCTTTTTCGACGCAGCATTTTTTTCTAGGCAAATTTAGGATCAGCAATTAATAAAAGCATATAAATAATTGCTAAAAGCTTGCTGTTCACGTTTCGTCTTCAATTGAAATAAAGTTGGCTGCATTTTTGGGCAATTTTGGTTAAACATTTTGTTGGTAACCTTCTATGCTCGGCGGACATACAATTAAAAAACACGTAACACGCGCTTGTGCCCTCTTCTGTTTGTTGTGTCCCGACTTTGAACTCTTCACACTCGATATACGATATCACCGAATATATATATATATGTATATATCATAACGTATACACACGTATAAACGTACCAAAAATCGTTTAACGATTTCTGCATCGCCAAAAACTCGAATTTGTAAGTAATGCACACAAAATAATCTGATAATCTGATTTTCTTTTTGCGCTTTGATTTGTATCTCTTTAATGATTTTTATTTTGTGTGTTGTCTAGGCCAATTGCTTATTCTGAATTATAATTATTATTTGTGAACGGCTTTGGATTAAACTTATTCGAAGCAATCTGTTGTGCTTACCATATATAGATGTATAATTATAATCTCTTGTTTATTTGTGTGTATGTTAGAGCTATTCCCCCACCAGTTGCATAAAAACAGGGTAATGCATAGGCAAGCCGAGACGTATTAAAATCAAAATCAAAAAAGTCATTAAAATATTGGTGAATGCAACAATAATACAAATTTCTTAACTGAACATAGCAAAGATTCAAAAAAATAACAAAATAATCAACTGCAAATCTTAAATTTTTGCATTTTTAATTATATATTATAAATATCTTGTTGTTTCAATTCCCCCCACCCAAAAACAAAAACAAAACAAAAAATTGTTGTCACTTGAACCTTGCCACGTAATCGCTGTCTATAGAAAATCACACTGGAGATCATACTCGTGAGTCATCATTATATCAGAAATATATTTTATACTCTCTGCATGCATTTGACATCTATTCTCAATCAATCTATTTATACGCCTAACTGCTTTTGCTTGACCGATTAAAGGACTTATTGACTGACTGACTGGCTGACTGATTGTCTGATGGATAATCAACGCGTATCTCAAACCGTTTCATGACATTAGTAAACTCTGTGAATATTTTAACAACAAATTTCATCCGTAAGTGCGGAAAATTGGTGGAATGCGGATCGACTTCAAAATCGTTTCTTACTTCCATCACACTTCTTCATTCCATTTATTCCATCCCTGGTAGACAAATGGGGGACACGACAAAATTTCCGTCCGCTTAAACTGTGTTTCAATTTTCAAATAAAGGTGTTCCTGTCACCAGACATGTTTCAACAATTTCTGTAAATCCACCCAATTGAGTTGAAATGGATGTCCAAACTTTAATGGTAATGTGTTGACTTTTCCACAGGTGGAACATGGGTGGCGCTACAATATTGAACATCGCAGTATTATTATTTTTTCATATTGTTTTTAATTACATCTAGCTTTTAATGGAAATATATTATTTACTATTTGGAAAACAATTATTGAAAATTATGTGCAAATTCTCTCATTTCATTGGCTCCATTTGCTTGCAAATAAAAAAAAACTTAATTTGTATTTATGTGCAAGTATCTATATCTGTCTTTGCGTCTCTGTGTAGGTGTGTTTAATTATTTATTAATTTTATTTGTACCCTGTAACAGTTCTGACTCCACACTGCAACGCACTCTAATTATTTCTGCTCTCTAAAATAGCAACTTTTCCCTCTATGTTTTAATGTTTATTGGTGTGCGTGTGTGTGCGTCTGCGACTCTGTGTTTGCATAAACATATATATATTTATGTATATGTAGCACATAAAGTAAACAACTGCCCAGAGGAAGCATGGCTTGCGGCAGTTCTTTGTGAAATACGGAGAACTAATTTATAATTTTACTTTCCTACCGCCGGCCCACAGACGATGAACTATTAGAGAAAATCAAGGAGGCGGAACAAAAGTCACCCAAAGATCTAACGGAACTGGAACGCATCCTGCTGATGAGCAGGCCACGAAATGGAGAGCTGACCACCACATACATACGCATTCGTGAGAGCCAGGAATTCAGGGTAACTCCAAGCTAATAGACGATAGACAATAGTCGATAGACAATAGACAATAGACTGTGTATGCCCAGTGCACTGTACTTGACAGGAGAACATCAACTCTAAATGCACACAATACACAATAGCTAACACAGACACAAAGATACCTACACACACACACTCACACACACATTTACTGACAAGCGATATAATGATCATTGTGTATATACCGCATAAGACAGCTTAATGGCCAAAGCTGTAGCTGTAATGCTCGTAACAATAACAACAACTACCTAAAAGGAGTCATCTAGTCGTTAGTATCCGACTAGGAAATACCCTGAGTCCAGGTTGGAGATGCCGTTTAAACATTCAAACCTTCTGCTGCCTCGTCTGGCTATTGCATACATATGCACAACTGCCAAACTCCCTTTTATGGACATTTTCAATGGGTATAGCGTATAAAAACGGCAACAACAACGACATCAACAACAACGATGACACAAAGTGGCTCAGGTGTCAAGTTGTTTCCCCTGACAGCTCAGCTAACACACCTGCCTAAAGCAAATAAGCACCTAATTGTGTCCAATCTTCAAATGAAATGCTTTGTTTCATTTTCATTGTGTGTGTGCGTGTGTGTGTTGTCTGCTGCATGAGGCGTATACTTGATATGCATTAAGTAGCCCCTCGTTGCGCACGCTGCGTATACGTAATATGTACAGTTAAGCCAATGCTTAATGGAAATTGTATTTCCATAGGCTACTGTGGACAAGCTTGTCGCCCGAGCCAACGTTTCTGCCGTGCTGGGCACATCCTCGTGGAAGGAGCAGTTCAAAGATGCGCTCACCGTTGTGCCAGGTAAACGATAGCCAACCATATGGACTGGTTTCTATTAAATATTTGTATACCCCCAGCGGATGAGAGTGAGTTTGATACCGATGAAGATGTGGAGGAGGATGTACCAAAATGCTTTGACTATATAAGCCATTTCGTTTGCCTATTTTGGAAGGTGCTCTTTGCATTTGTGCCGCCCACAGGTAGCGTGCCTCTTAATAAATTATAGTAAATCATTTATTATATAAAATCGCTTGCATTCCACAGACATATGCGGCGGATATGTCACCTTCGTTATTTCCATATTCGTTATTGGCGTTCTCACGGCCATCATCGGAGATGCAGCCACCTATTTTGGCTGTGTGCTCAACATCAAGGACTCGGTAACAGCCATTTGCTTTGTGGCCCTGGGCACCAGCATACCAGGTAGGCAACTTTTAAAACTAGCTGTAAAATGGTTCGATCAGTTTTGCTATTTTTGCATCAGATATATCTTTATGTAAAGGTGCCTGCCACCTTTTTATCCCCAAGATAAACTGGAGCTTAGCGAAATTAGGCTTCTCTTAGTGTTCATTAGTTTTGGAGAGGATCACTTTTTATACCCTGAACCCATTAAAAATGCGTATAAGGGTATATAGTATTTGTGCAAAATCCAAATGTATGTAACAGGCAGAAGGAAGTATCTCCGATCCCATAAAGTATATATATTCTTGATCAGCATCAATAGCCGAGTCGATCTAGCCATGTCCGTCTGTCTGTCCGTCCGTCCGTCCGTCCATCCGTATGTATGAACGCAAGGATCTCAGAACATATAAGAGCTATAGACTTGATGTAGGTGCTCCTAGTGCCTGCGCAGATTGAGTTTGTTTCCGATAATCGATAACTTACTCCGTTTCCAAGCAATATGACGTTTCAAAACGACAGAACTCCCTGCGGAGATATGACCTTCCAAATCATCACCCTTTTTTTTTTTTTTAAATCGAGGTCGGTGCGAATATCGAAACTTTTTCGATGATTTTTTTTTAATATCTCGTGTAAATAATGTCTGATTTTAAAATGTTCTACCTTTTTGAATGCGTACGGACCCCTACCATCAAATGGCATTCAAACAAATTAAACATCGATGGGTTCAAAAATGTTAAAGATAAAAAAAACATTAGTTTGTAAAGTCAACCTTTTTGATGATTTTTTGGAAAATTTCCGTCAAATAATGTCCAATTTTGGAATTTTATACCATTTTTAACACGTAAGGATCAGTTCTATCGATTGGCATCAAACAAAAAGGAAATCCAAAATTTTGACCCAAATCGACAAAATGGCACGCTTTGTTTCAAAATAGAGGTCGGTGCGAAAATCGAAACTTTTTTGATGATTCTACCCTGAACCCATTAAAAGTGGGTATAAGGGTATATTTTATTTGTGCAAAATCCAATCCTATAGACTTGAAATTTTAGATGTAAGTGCTCCTAGTGCCTGCGCAGATCGAGTTTGTTTCCGATAATCGATAACTTACTCCGCTTCCAAGCAATCGATAAAAATCAATATCGATATCCTGTTTTTTTGGCTATTTTGGTAAATAATAAGAGCTAGAGTCAGCAAACATTACATATAGCTTCTAAAATAGAATATATATATGCACTTGATGTTGGAAGAAGAGGGTTCAGGGTATCCTCTAGTCGGGAGCTCCCGACTAGAACCTCGCACTTGTTTATCCTTAAGATAACTCTTTTTATCCTCAAGATTAAGTGTAGCTTAAGGAAATAAGACTCCGCCCGGATACTTATAAATTTGACTTGCAGATACATTTGCCAGCATCATTGCGGCCAAACAGGATGAGACAGCCGACAATTGCATCGGAAATGTGACGGGCAGCAATGCGGTCAACGTGTTCCTCGGTATTGGCCTGGCATGGTCCATTGCCTCGATCTATCACATGGCGAATGGCACAACGTTTAATGTGGAGCCGGGCACGTGAGTCCCAGGAATCAAATACAGTTTGCTTACAAAAATTAAACTCAACTCTATTTCTCATCTCAGCATTGGCTTCGCTGTGGCGCTCTTCTGTGGCTCGGCCGTCATCGCTGTTGGCGTCATGATGTATCGACGTGTTAATAAATCCATACGCGCCGAGCTGGGTGGACCCAAAACTTCTAAGTGGATACATGCATCTATTTTGATATCCCTGTGGTGTATTTATCTAGTCGTGAGCACACTGGAAGCGTACGATATCATACAGATATAAAGCAGCCCAGACCCCAACAAACACTCACACACACACACACACACACACACACACACACACACACCTACACACCCATTTAGAATAGCTGTAGCGAAGCCGTAACAATAATCAAAATGCATAAGCGAAAACTTTGGCTTATATAAACAAATTGAAATCTGTTATATATATATATGTATAAATATTTATGTATGTATTAACGCTACTTAAATATTGATAATTATGTAAAATTTATGTTAATATTAAAAATTTAATGTTTAATTAGTTTCTAGGTGTGGCTTATTTTAATGAAACGGTTTTATTATATTACCTATATAGATTGTTTTAAGTATTGTAAATACAAGAAAGGCTGCCCGGGCTCAGCAAACAAGCAACGTGATCATTCAGAATTACAAAAACACATATATACAATACACACATACATACATATAAAGAGCATAGAAAATAACGATAAACGATATTTACTAGCTTGTGTGTATGTTTCAGTCGTTCTTTATGCAATTCAAGTCATTATTATTATTATGATTATAATTATGATTATAATTACGATTATGATTGTTGTTGTTTGTTATAGCTGTACTTAACATACACAGTATATACATATATATAAATAATGAATTGTCTCTCCATTAATTGTCACAAATCAGCCATTGTTAATTTAATACATGTGTAAGTGCTATTCTTTAAATATAAATGCATATATAACTAAAAATAAAAATAAATAAATAAATCAAATCTTAGCTCTTGAGCTAGCTACTTATTACCAACAACTATTTCTAGTCAATCGCACTTTTAGGCAACAAACTATTTAACAACTGCTTCTGTAGATTAAACTAAATTGACACTCAATAAAAAAAAATGAAAAACAATAAACTAATTAATGCTCAGACTCTAAACTCCGACCAATTGAAATTGCGGCACTTTTAGTACGACTATCAGTGTTAATTACACTGCACTACATAACTCTACTACTTACTTGAAAGACTTTCATTTACTTAGTCACCTTCTATTGAAACGATAGATCAAACGATAAATAGCAACTGATTGATAAACGATTAACGATAAACGATATTAAGGCAAAACACCAAAAGTTTGTTAAATGAATGTATTTTTTGTATAATGTTATTCTATTTTTTAATACAACATTTGAAATGGATACCAAAATAAAATACATAATAATCAAATACAAATACACAGAAAACCTACAAAAAAAAAACTAGAACCTTATGGGAAAATGCGCCAAATCTAGATATAATACCCAAAGATAAATAAAAATAAATAATATAAATATCGAATACATTTAAGTTATGAATAGCCGAAAAATGTATTTAATGCATATATCATCAATGTTTTGCTGTAAGCTTTGAAAATTAAATTGAATTTTTCAATTATTTCAATTCGATGTGGTTTTTGTTTTCAATTACTTTACAAATTTTACAATTTAATGGCAAACAGATCAATTTAGTAGGCTATGTGAGAGGGGAAGATTTTCCTATGAATTTCGTATATTCAAAATAATAATGCAGTTAACAGGCGATTCGTGTGGATCGTATCAGAATCAGGTTGATATTCGCTAACGGAAAATCAAATAGAATTTGACAGTACGAAATAGAACAGTCCAAAAGTAAAGCAAAAAGACAGCACTTAAATTATATAGTATATCTATACCAGACAGAAATTACGTATAAGGCATATATCTGATTAAATGGTTAACTGATTAACTTGAAGGCAAAGGCAAATAAAATGAGTAAAGTGCTTCCGATATAGAATTTAGGTATGTATTTCTATAGGATTAGCCAGAACGGGCTTAATAAGCACATGATATAAACTTGAAAGATCTTTCAAAACATATTCTTTTTATTCGTTCTATTTATGGTATACCTTGATTTCTTTTTATATTTCATTTAAAATTTAAACAATTTTCCTCTTGTTTCAAACCAAGCAAACAATTCGTATCGCTTATGTATTATACAATAATATATTTCTAGTATTAATCATTTCATGTTTGTTACGATGTATTTTGGACTTAAACTTTTCATTACATTTTGATATAGTATATACTAGTCTATATACGATTTATGATCAATAAAGAGCACTTTAACTTCAGATATTGTCTAGAATAAGCATTCGAAAAATCAATGAAAAAGAAATACCGAATAAATTTTCTACAATACACAATAAATATTCAAGGATTTAACATTTTCTCGAACTATATGATATGCAAAAATAAAAGCAAAATAAAATACTATAGACATAATATAGAAAAACAAAAATAATAATAATAATAAAAGTCCCACGACAAATTCGGAACCTAAGCCAAATATGCGAACCCTTTTAGCAGCAGCTACATACAAATTAAAACTATTCATACTCGAATGTGTGCACATTTTTATAAACATATATTAAATTTGATGTTTGACTACATACATATATTGAAAGCTAGTTCTTAGGCAATTCCACGACATTATTCAAAATCAAGTACAGAAATTGTTAAGTACATATGACATAAGTATATGTATTTCCAAGCATGTTAAACCCCTCCCAAACAAATGAAAATAAAAACAAATGTCTTAAACTCAACTTTGTAAGTAGAACATTGTATTCTTTATCTGCGATAAGTGTGCGTGTGTGGGGGGAGAAGGGCAGTCGCTTATCTATGGGGCCTGTCAATGCAGCTGTGACTCTGACCGTCGAACCTGGGCGACAATTGCCCGCAAATGCTGTTATGCAATCAACGGCAGACCTGCCAATTTCGAAAGATCAAAAAAAAAATATATATCATCTGAAAATTGCGCGCTACGATAAGCGAAATCAGCGCAAAAAGCTGGAGGCGGAAGATGAGCACAGATGAGGAAGATGACTCTGACAACGAGCACGACAACAACAACGCAACAGTCGAGATAAAGTTGTTTACAGGAATCTGAAAAAAATTCAAGAAAAAGGCAAATAACAATAAAAAGCAGCAAAGAAAAACTGCCTCAGCACGCCGACATTGCAATGCCCTTACAGACATGTATTTAATGTAAAGGTGCATATTTAAAATATGTCTATCAAAGATGCATCAAAGCTTGGTGAATCGGTTCACGGTTTGAATCAACGTCATGCTTCACATCAATTAATTGAGTTTTTGATTCGAGAAATGCTTTTCACTGTAAACATCATAAGGTCACACACATTTTATAAGCTTCTGCCGTGCGTTACATATATCTTTACGAAATTCATAATACCCTTTGGAAGTGTATAACTAAATGCAATGAAACCGGCAACGCAACGCAAAGCTAATTTAAGTTGGAAACAAAGCAAAAGCAAAGCCAGACGCCAGTTTCATTTGTCCAGCAGCGGAGCAGCCCGTCGCCTTCAGTGGAGTGCTTGCAGTCCACGGCCTCATACACAGACAGAGACAAAGTCAGAGTGGGAGGGAGCGTGAACGTGAAAGATGTCCTGTGATGAGAGAACAGCGCTGCTGGCGACGGGGCACCAGCGAGGACAGCGCAAAGAGCCGCACGACATCATTGTCGTGGCAGGCAAGGATCCAAAGGATTTTGAGCCCCTTTTCACAACTGCTGAGTAAACGCTTTACTGTCGCATTTCATTAAATAATAAATTCATGCCCTGCCCTCCACTTTCACTCGCACAACACATATTTTCGACAGCTTCTCGTACGGCCTAACGCTGGAAGAGCTGCTGCCCTTCGGTTTGGATCCCTGGTGGCAGAAAGTGCGTCGCCTGTGCTTTGCCTGCCTCTGGCTGACATTTATGCTGACCCTCTTGGCATCCCTGTGTCTGGCCTATTACCATGACAATGTCGCAGCCTGCCGGACTACAGAAGTACTTGCCACAACACTGTCACCGCCTGCCACACTCGCCCTGGCTACCAATGGCACCTTGCTGTTGCCCAGCTTATAGTTTGCTCTAATCTGCGCGCACAAATTGGAACTGGAACTCTTGATTACGATTGCTGCAATCCCACGGATTGGATTACATCAGCCGCCGCTTAAGTGCTCCACTTGGCAGCGGCTTCCCTCGGCACAGCTGGTGACTAAGCGATAAGCCGATTGCGATGCAAGCAGCTAAGCCAATTGATTGACTGTAACATTTAAATTATTATTAATTACGATTTATAACATATTTATATTTAACATTACAAACGAGATTGTAGATCAATTAAATTTGAATTGCAACTCTTGCAATTTAAGCTATATATTTGTCAATCAGTTTTCACCTGTGCAAGTGGAATTTACGAAATCTCGTAAACTTTTTATAATGGTTAAACAGGGTATACAGTATTTTTACAGGCATCTCCATCCACATAAAGTATATATATTCTTGATCAGCATCAATTGCCGAGTCGGTCTAGGCATGTCCGTTTGTCTGGCTTGATTAAAATTCTTAGATCACAGCTACAAAACTGATTCTAGATTTTATATGCACGTTTTTGATTCTGAAAAAAACAAAAATCAAACATTTTTGATTGCAATCAATTTTAAAGATTTTCACGAGTCCAAAGGAACATACATATTCCAGATTGAACTTCATTTAAATTTTCGAAAAAAGAATATAGGTTGAATAATATAGAATATAAAGAATCTTTTACAAGGTTATGATGAGTATGGCAGCAAATTGAAAATAATCGAGCTATCCTTGAATTTCAAAGTTATAAATAGTATTTATTATTCAGTTAGCTACAGATGCTTTATTTCCATGATCGAGCGCTCCATTTGTACTATTTATCGTAAAGAGCCGCACCAAGGTCATGGCTTGACTGAAGCCCGCCCTGTGCAGCTGGGGCTCCGCTTTCGCCTCCGACCAGGGCTGAAAATCAAACTGGAATCCTTCCAAGTCCACACAGTTCACATAGCGATTACCGTTCGCTCTGTGGCGCTCCATGAGATGTTGGCGCACGCGCTGGATACCATCGGAGTTGCGACATATGATGGCAGCCAGACTGGTCTTATATATTTCAGCCAGTTGAGCTGGGGATGGGAAATAGTTATCAATATAAGCTGAGACTTTATTTAAGGCATATTGAAATGTCTTACGCTTGCTAAACTTTTGTGGTCCCACTTTGCGCTCATACCAATGTGAATCGCCAAGCTTGAGGCGCATAAACTGATCCGAGACCAAACAGCTAAGCAGAGGCCCTAATATGGCACCTTCTAGCGGCGGTTCGCTGAGCGCGCCCGTATAGACATCTACATCCTGGGGGGAGCTGTGGATGGATGAAGCTCAAAGTTAAAGAGATATTGGCAATCGAAGCAATCGGTGTACTACTCACTCGTATATCTGCCTGATGGACTCCAAGGTGGCGTTGTCTACAGCTAGCGCCATTTGCTCCCATGTATCTACTGGGGGCAGGCGGCAGTGGCGCCGGAAAACCGGATAGGCTGGTATGCCATGATCTCGGCCGCGCTGTATATTTAGCGAAACCAAATCGAGTCCACAAATGGGTATGCGATCCTCGGCGGTGCCCTCGAACAGCTTCTGTGTGATCTCCAGCGAGAAAAAGCGATCGACGCGCAATACCGGCGTGTTTGAGGCAGTTAGCAGGGCGTGGTCGATGCCATGTGGCGCCCAGAGCGAGAACGGATTGAAGAGCATCTTGTGCAGCTCCATGGCCTCGGGCGTGCTATTGTCCCTGGACACATTGAACAGACCCGGCAACAGCGTATGGGCAAAACGAAATGCAGCTGTCGCAAAGCAATTGGCTATGCTGGGATCCACAAGGGGATCATAGGTGTCCGGCGCATCGAGCTGCTCGCGGGCTGGCAACAGACCCTTGGCCTCGCTCAGATTGCGGCCAAACAGCACGGGCAGGAACTCGTTGTAGGTAATGTGCGCCAGCTGGGCGCCCAAGATTTTGCGCGCCTCCTGATACACACGCTCATCTGTCCAGTCGGGATTCAGCTGGTGCAGGCCACGTGCCAGATAATTGTGCTGCCTGGCCCACAGCAGATGCATCGAGGTGAGCAGCAAATTCTCATTGGCTCGATCATCGCCACACTCGAAGCAGTACCTGCCCTGGCGCGTCATCTGCACCCGATTGCAGCCATCCTCCGGATTGGCGGAGATGGGCAGCAGCTCCCGCCCATCCTCGGTGATAAACATGCGCAGTGTGCCATTAATGTAGCTACGCAGCTGCCGCTGACGCTGCTCCAGATTGCCATACACCATGGAACCGTCAATGAAGGCCGTGGCCTGGTTGAACTGCTGCCGGGGTCCAAATCTGCCTGTGGGTGCTGGCGCGGAGCGCACAAAGTTCATACAGGTCAAATTATATTGCTTGTAGTAGGGATCGTCCGCGAGTATATGCACGGGATAGCAGGCCGGATGTTGTTGTGCCAGTGTGCTGCGCGCACAGCAATCAATGGACTCGCCCTCCTGCGCGGTGGTCAGCGAGGTGGCCGTTATATCATGATCCAGGAACTGTCCGAATACCGCCAGCATGACCGTAAAATTCGTATCCGTTTCGTAGCTGGAGCGATGTATGCTCAGAGAGACTTGACGTGCCGGCGGCAGCTGCCCACCATGGCTGGCGCGCGGCGCTGCAATGCCATCGGCATAGTCCGGCGCCACCATGCGGCGATAGGGCACCATGGAGGCGCCATAGGTGCGCGGATGCTGCTTGTTGTTGCAGACGCCAGTGCTGCGCCTGTAGCGCTCATTGAAGTCACAATCCAGACGAAGCAGCATCGGATCGGGTAGCACTATGACCGGACCGCGTCCAATATTGCTGCGCCCCGGCTGTTTGCTATAGTTGAATCTCTGTGCTATGTCCAGCGTGGCCTGGTTCTCCACGTAACCGCGTCGCGCCAACTTACGTGCCTCTGGATTGGTGCTCAACGAACGGTAGTGCCGGAACTGGGGCGTATTTATGGCACTCGGCTGCAGACCCTCCTCCAGTATCTCACGATCGCCCAGCGCCTTGATGCCTGCACTGACCGCCTGGGCGCCTGCTTGCGGCTCGAGCGTCTCGTGGCGCAGCGCCCAAACGGACTCCGGCTCGTCTGGTATGGGCGTCTTAGTGCCTGCTAGCGTCTCCCACTCTGACTCATTTCTAACAAAGAAGAAGCTGGGTCCGTCCGCGTTGCTGTCGCTGCTGCTCCCATCGTACGCACTGCCACTCAGCCACAGCGCCAGGCCCAAGGCGGCAAAGACAATTACGCTGCGGCAGGAAAGTGAAATTGACTTGTGGTTAAAAAGTTGACAACGGGTCAACAGGGGTGTCAAATGACAAGCTCAACCTAAATGGAATAAAGAGGAATCGAGACTGACCGACTAGAAGATACTCTGAAATCTAGCGCGCATTCAATGATCAGCTCCCCCAAGCCGCATGCTATGGGAAATGAGCATAAATATTCTGTATTTATAGTCCGATCCTTAAGGAAGCCTTTCAGGACAACATACTGTGACAAATATACTACTGAAATGCAAGGATCTTCATTTTAATATATAATATTTTCAATGTGTCAATGTGAGTTAAAGTATTTTGATTTTTAATTAAGGACCAAACCAACTTGTGCTGTGCTTGCTGAAGAGCTAGAGCTACTCTTTAATTTGTATTGTTAAAAATCTAGATCTAGATGCTTCCTATAGAAACTATGCTCCATGCTTTTAAGATTTTTTGTGCTTTAGATAGATTTTGAATCTCGTAGTTGGGTATATTTCTTCAAAAACAAACAACTCAATTTTTGCCATATTTATAGTAGTACTCAATTTGAAAATTATTTTCCAGTCGTTCGCTTATTTAATTGGCTAAAAACTGGTCACTTTCACAACACTCACACAAATGTCACCGCTATGCAGCATTGGAACTGTTTTAGTTTGGAGCGACGCGCACGTGGGGAGACGCCGCCAGGAAACACATAGGTGGGTCCCTGATAGGGCGGCAGCGCGACATAGCCGGAGCCGCTGGCGGTCAGCGGCGTTGTTTCGTCCGTCATGATCAAAACAAAACTGAAGCGCTGGCTGCCTGCCAGCAGAGGGCGAGCAGTTCGTGCCCCACCAGTTAAAGTTGCGCCAACACTTGGCGGGCTTCCACTCCGTCTGCCACACTTGAGTTACTTTCGCTGGCAGCAGCAGCAGCAGCAGCAGCAGCAGCTGACAAAGCAACTTAGTTTATAATATTTTATAATGCAAGCGTTTGAGCCGCATAACAACAAAGCGAACAACTGTCCAACCAGCCCAGCGCCAAGAGCTGCTGCACATAAAAAGTTGTATCTTAAACTAGGTTTTAATAGATTGGCAAATGCCGAAAATTGATTACAGATCCATGTCTTCTGTGTGTTTAAACATATCGCCCACATACTCGTAGGCTAGCTTCAGTAAATACTGAAACGATTTTTTCTGTGGCAGTTCACCCAGCTCGGCGCTGTCCAGAAAATCCTCCATGGGCGGCAAAACGCTGTCGCACTCCTGACCCATCAGCTGCGACAGTTCAATCACCTTGTAGAATAACAGCTTGTGTATATAGTCGAGCGCATTGTTGGTATCATAGTCCGTCCAGTTGTCGCGACGTATGATCGCACACCAGATCTTGTGTCGCAAATCGTACGGCTGATCCACATAGCTGAGCAGCTCCAAGGCCTTGCGGAATTCGACTTCGGTGGCGCTTTCGTTCTCTTCAGCGATGAAAAGCTGCAAACAAAAATTGATATATTATAAATCAGCTGATACTTCACATATCGACTATATGGGAATTACATTGATAATCTCCTCCACTTTGAGCACCTTCTGATCAGTTGCATCAAAGCCGAAATTTTGCAATACATCGTGACCCAAATGGGATTGATATTCAATGATAACCAATTCAGCATTAATTTTCTCCACTTGCGCTGTCAAATCAACTTCGGCCGCTGCAAAGGCGGCCAACTTGGACAGCGACAGCATAGACTTTTTGCGTGCCACATACTCTGTTTCGCATTGGGCCAGCTCGAAGAGCACTTTAGCGCCGCGCTCGAAGTCGCCGTTGAATATGAGCTGTATCCAGCCGAGCGACGGATGATCGCGCATGAATTGCGCCAATGCTGTCTGGTTGCCCTTGAATCGTTCAAAGACCTCACCATGCCGCTGCTGACGCAGATGCCAATTGATGGCGAACTGTGAAAAGTCATATTCCTCATACTTGCGCGTATAGTCATCCAGACGATCCTTATCCTGCGTCTCATCACAAATGAGCACCAGACTCTGGAAGTCCAAATATTTTTCAGCCAGCTTGGCAGCACATTCATACTGTCGCTCCTTGACTGCAAAAAAACAATAGAGTTAATAAATTGGGTTAAATTTAGTCAAAGATTATACTCACTTAGCATCGAGATTAGGTCGCGTCGCTGCGACTCGAACTGCTGCTGCAGCACCTGAAACTTTTCCGTATCGCGCACGCTCTCCAAATAGTTCTTGCGTCCTTCGAGCACAATGTCTGCCAGCTCCAGTATTTGCTGATATAGCATATGCTTCTGCTCTGTCTCGTTGACGCACTGCGCAGCGTAGCGAACGCTTATTTCTATGAGGCGGGTCAGGGCATCGTGAGCGCCGGCAGGGCCCGACATGGCAGTCCAGGGTTGGTTTTCATATGAATTGGCGGTTAGCTTAAAGCTGCTGACATTCTGTTCGCGAAACCTCAATACCTGACCCAACGTGCCGAGCACAATGGAGTTGATATCGGCGACGAATTGCGCCACTGAAGCTGTGGTCCTATTTTGAGCTGTAATACGATCGTCTGCCATGTCCGCGAATGCCCCAAAGATGCATTGAAATTTGCACAGCTTAACATAAAAAATGTCCTGGGTAGTGAGGCTGCCCTGTGGCTTCTCATCCCATTGGGCAACGGTTATGTCAATGGCCTCATCCACCAGCTTGGGCATTTTAGATTGCATCGCACGCAATGCCGTTGCTGCCACAATTTTTTCACTTATATCGGACAGTATGTAGGCTGTCGGCTTGAGCACATTGCTGCCACAAGGTATGGCATTGAGCTGAAAATAACATAGGCAGACATATAAGGAATTATATCAGAGGAAGAGATAGATTCTACGCACCTTCTCCCAAACTGCGCTAAAGTGTAGGAAATCGATAAAATGCTGCAGAGCAATGCTCTTGTCGCGTAGCTGATTAATAATTTGCATGGAACGGGAGCCGCCCAGGGCGTGACGATTGCCTTCGTACTCCTCGATGGCCGACTGCCAGCGCGGATCAGCAATGGGCAAGTCCTCAGCCAAGTCCTCGGCAATGGTGATGACAACTCTGCCAATTGACAATGCATTAAGCAAAGCTTTATAATTGCAATTCTATTAAATCCACCTGTCTAGCTTGTAGGCATCCAAGGGCGCACCTTTCGGATCGGATTCCGCAATGCTCTCCATTAGATCCGCAATGATTGTGTTCACCATGTTGTTGTTACGTTTCAGCCTATACAAGAAGGCCGCTTTGAGCTGACCCACCTCATTGTTGAGCTCGGTGTACACATCATCCGGATCTAACTGATACATGGGCAAACTATTGGAGCTGTCGCCCAACATGCTTTGATCTGGCGCACTAAAGCTCGCATTAAACGAGATGGGCGCAAATAGATCTGGCGTATTGCAGCTGCTCATGTTCAGCAAATCGGTGCTGTCAAAGTCGCCGGGCGTTATGGATACCAGGCCATGGGTGCGGCTGAAGAAAAGCGGCAGATGGTTGCAGACAGCGGCGCTAAGTATACGATCCTCATGCAAGTGGAACTCTACTTTCTCGGCTTCCATTTCGGCTGTGGGCGCCGCATTTGACAAGAGCAACGGATAGATCACTTTGGGCGTGTACAGATACATGTGCGAGGGGCCCACAATGATGCGCACGCTGAGACACTCCTGCACCGTCTTGTTACTATAGAATTTGTTAAGCTTCAACGGCGTAAAGCACTCCAGCTGCATGCCCTCTGCTTCTGCCTTGGCCACCACTAAAAAAAAATGGAATTAGTCAGCTTAATTATGGGGCAAAGGATCCAACTGAAGGCTAACCAATGGCGTAGTACATTTGCGGCGTGTGTGCCGGGTTGACAGCACCCACGAGTATATAGTAATTGCCTCTGACCACATGGAAATCCATAAAATGCAAATCCACCTCAACATTATCGTTGGGCACACGCACATTCCAAAACTTAAATAGCAGCATATCACGTATTTTCCGCAACAGATCCACATCCTCGTATATCAGCTGCTCCGTGTTGCCCTTGTTGGATAGACGCCAGCGCTGGAGTGCTCGATCTGAGAGCACCGCCACGACAGATTCGCCGTTCTTTGTGTCACTCTCAGAGCACATGCCTACTAATAACTAAAAAAGACGATTACAGTTAGCTATTAGATATTAGCAGTATGAAGGAGCGCTCACCTGATCCCTGTCGCTTCCGCTATTCATGCCAATCAGCATGGAAGCGAATCTTTTGCCAAAGCCGCCCAGAAAACTCGTCGCTGGCTTGATGGTTTTGTGGTGAAGTGTATAACGGCCACTGGTGAGGCCTACGCGCAGGAACACTAAAGTGCAGGTGGAGGTTATAGCCAAGTAGCCCTGCTGTGTGGGTAGATTGAGCAATTGCACAAACTCCTGGCCGGTAAGAATGGATATATCCACAGAATTGTTATCGTGTGCTATAGACGCCCAATAGCGAACCTCGCCTGTCGCTGAGATCGCAATGCAGGAGGCCATCTGCTGGCCCTCTGTCTGAAACACGCTAACCAATTCGCTCTTGTGCCCAATATCGCTGTAGGGTAGAGTCAGTTCGCGGCACTGGGCCGAGGTGCCGGCACGTCTTAACTGTTTGCCAAGTCGCGGTGGCGAGCCTGTCTTAACACCACCAGACGATTCCTTATACTGCCAAATTAATAGACGACGACCTTGCACAATCTGCAATTATTTATGGATAAATTAGTAGACAGATGCCGTATATATAAAGTAGACTGTGTTGATAATTACCCACGCCCAGCCACTTTGTGTTATTTTCGCTGAAACTGTGCTCGCACCTGGTCCGGCAAAGGTCAGAGCCTCGTTTACGGCCACGGGCAGCGCATGGCCATAGCTTTCCACGACATTGTAGTCGGATCTGATACCCGGTATGGACTGGGTGGTGGAGCGCGCGGATAAGCTCAAGCGACTGTTGCAGCATATTGATACATATTAGTGCATTATCACAGATAGTATATATATTGTATACTATACCTATTATTCAGTGCAGTTTTTTTTAAGCCACCCGGCAATGGCGAGTGGCCAAGGTTGGCGTTGCCGCCAAAAAATGATTTGCGTGTGTTATCCGCTGCCGCGGGCATACTTAGCCGCCGCCCACCCGGCGATGACTCTCGTGAAATGCTATACAGTTGTTTTTGCATGCTTCGCTCCATTCTTTTTTGTTAAATAAAACAATTCAATTTATAAACAAGAAACACATGTACACTGAGCAAATTTCGCCGGCAACAAGCCATCGATAGTTGCGGTTAGTTAAAGTTTTAGCAATCGGCCGTTCTTGTATATTCATCGCGTATATCGATAGTTTCACTCAATGTTACAGCAATAATCGCCACAAACTGTCATTACTAATTTTAGTCGCCTCATATAGTATAAATGTACCAAAAATGGTACATTATCATTTTATTCGGAATGATACTGTTTTCTTATTTATTGAAATTATGTTCGATTGTTTTACTTATTTTTTTACTTGTGTTGCTTTAATTAAACCAATATATATTGGCTGTATATACGCTATATATAGGATTACTTACTTGCTATGCACACATTTGGAGAGAGATATGTTAACTTATTGTTATTGTTATTGTTATTGCGTGTAATTAATTAAATTTCGAATAACATTTATATTGTTGAGTGGCTTGTTTTCATTATATGTATTTATTATTGGATGTTTGAAAATATGGTTAGAAATAAATATTTATTTAGGTTCTGTTACATTTTAAGCAGCAACCGTAATTCAAACCGCCGCTTTTGATATTTAAAAAATGAACTAGAATCAGGCTCAATAGAACGACAAAAAGGGACTCAGTTTGTTCTTTTTAGTGAGTCGTTCCGGTGAATTTCAAGATAATGATTTGCTGCAACTCTAAATTGCATATTAAATCGTAAACAATCTGCAGTTTGTTACTTTTTAATGGCCACCTGGACACAAAACGCACCGACAGGTGTCAGTAAACGGAGGCGCTGGAATCTTGAAGGTATTACTATGCACAGCAGGCTGTGAAATGTGTTTGTAATGCAAAATGAATATGCTCCTGGTGCCTTTAGATCGCGCCTCGCTGAACAAACTGAAGGAACACATTGCCGAAGAGGGTTGCCCTCAGGTTCAATACGATCTGGGCAAGAAGCTGCTGGAGAATGCGATTGGTATGTACCCGTGAGCGCTGGGAAATGCCAATAACACGCTTTATATCTCCTCCACAGAACCCAACGTTGCCAATGAGAGCCAGAAAGCTGTACATTGGCTGGTCAGTGCTGCCCAACAGGGCCATGAGGAGGCAGTACGCTTGTTGCGCAAATGCTACAATGCCGGCAATGGCATTACGGCCGAAAACGCGGACGAGGTGCGCCGCTGTCTGGCCATGACACCGGGCGAGCGTGCCGCACGCAAAGCAGCCCGCGAGCTTTTCGCTTGCTTGTCCAATGGCAACGAGCATATTACGCCCAAGCAGCTGGAGCGCAAAATGAGACGCATTTACAATTTGCAACGCAAGCGGCGTCGTCGTGGAGGTGACGATGCCTCCTCATCTAACACGGATGAAGATAGCAGCGAGTGCGAGCGGGAACCTTTAGAAGATGCCGCCACCATTGGCCGTGCAAATGTGGAGCGTCGTCGTTTTATAACCGAGGCGCATCTGGTCTCGGCTGCCTCTAACTATGCCGCCGGTCGAATGCCAGCCGTCAATGAGAACTTGACCCTGTCCGTGCCGCATCCGGAGAGCTTGGATCATGTGCCCTGTTTCTATCGCATGATCTTTCATCCGCTGGTGTTCTTTACGCTACTATATCATCGCTTCATCAACCTGGTTGTCGCACTGCCCGCCATGCTACCCCTAAGCGTGCGGTGCAGTCTGCTGGTGCTGCTCAGCTGGTGGAGTACCGTGGAGGATAGCGAGCGCCATATGCTGCCCTTGATTAGCTACTATTTAAGTCTGGGCGTCATGCTGTGGGCCACGTGTCGCATGCTAAAAACCAAACAGCAATTCGTTGACTTCCGAATCTGGTCTGGACTGTTTCTCAGCTACGGCGATCACAACATTGAGGCGGAGATATCGGAGCAGCGCTTTTTGCGTAACAACATGAAACCGTATTTGTATTACTTCTGTGCATTCATTTGTAATCTGATTGTCTATCCGCTGGTAACAGACGCCTGGCTGCCGCACTCCGAGCTGACCATCATCTCGGGCGCCAGCACGTTCATCACTCTGGGCGTCTTCATGTACGCCTCGTCCCAACTGCTGCCCGATTGGCTGGTCATAGTTTCCTTTGCCGTTAATGTGCTGGCCAAGTATCCGTATGAACTGGACGAGGTTGTATCCACACACTGGCGCTTTCTAGATCTCCGTGTACCCACATTCTCCTCCTTTGTGATTGGCAATGGCATTGAGTTTTGCTTGAATTGCCGTACTGCTCTCTATCTGCTGATACCCATTCTTCTTGTGCTGCTGGCCAAACGTTCTGGCTGGCATGGCGCCTACACTTACTTAATCCCACACTGCGTCACTCTCAGCTGGCTGCAGGTGTGCATTGTCACCTCCCAGAGTGCCACCGTCTTTGGTGCCATGCGTGCTGCTCTGGGCTTGGCAGGCATCGTCTTGTTCCTGCCCCTCTTTGGCGTTGTGGCGCTCCTGGTTCCCGTTTTCGTGGCAATTGACAGCCTTGGCTTGACCAGCGAGCATTTGCGCTGGGGCACCACGGCCATCGCCTGCGCCCTGGTGATCCTGCTCTCTTGTGTCCTCGCTCTAAATCGTGCCACCCAGAAATACATCACCATGTTGCAGGTAAGTAGTTTTAATATTGAATGCCAACAGTTGCTTCTATATGTTCCGCCCATAGCTGCTTGTGGGCTTCACCACCGCATGTGTGCTGGTCTTTCCCTATATGACGTCTAGCTTCAAGGATACTCCACGTTATAATGCCATGCCCACTGTGCTATCGAATCCAAATGTGGGCATGCATTCTCTGCCCGATGCACTTCAATGGGAACGCTTTTATGAGCTGTGCGCACAGCCAGTCCAGGAGCAGCCAAACAAAATCAAAGCCCAGCTGCGTTGCTCCCATCTCAATGGCATGTACGTGGCTTGGGAGGGCAGGATCACACACGTCCAGATTGCTCGCGTGTCCAATATGCTGGAGGATGTTGTTTCTAACTATCTGCCCACCTGGTTGGGCAAGTTGCTACGCTGTGTACATGGCGAGAATATTGCACAGCATTTCCAATGTGATCCCCAGCATGAGGCGCAGTGCGTCGAGTGGCAGCGCGTGATCAAGACGCTGAGTGCACAAACTGGACACTGCACGCTGCAACGTTGGAATCGCTACGAGTACGAGTTGCTCGTTCAGGTGGCGGCCAGCAGCAGCCTGCTGGGTCGCATCTCATCCTCGGACGTGGTGCTGCGCGCCCACCATGACTTTGGGAACTTTACGCAGCGACTGCATCGCGGCGATCGGGTCCTGTTTTATGGCACATTGCACAACTCCCGCGTGCTGGCGAACAACGTGCGTGAACACTATATATTGGGCTCCAGTACGCCGCCACAGGTGGAACTAAAGACCATTGAGTGCTTGGACTGCAAGTCGCCGGATTTGGGCACATTGAGCATACAGCGCACATTGCTCGCCTCGCCGGTGGATGCACGCATGCAGGATTTGATGCGAGGCATCAAGTATTTGTTAAATGCCCTATTGAGTCCATTGATAACATTCAAATAGGCACCCAAAAATATATACAAATATATTAATAAATTATATTTAATTGTTAAAAGCTGTGCTTTCGGCGTAAAATTATTATTCAATTAGAATAATGGGTGTCGCCTCTTGTACATTGGTTATAAGATCGCCGTATTTGTGCTGGGATGCCGACGAATCTTTGCTCTCCTTTAAGGCGGCGATGTGCTCATCCAATTCGTAAAGCTGGCCAAACTGCAAGTGTGGACAGGCGACGCAGGTAAAGTTGGCTTTTATGTTGACAGAGCACAAAGTCTCTTTGCTTTTCTTTGACTTTGACTTGCGTTCACGTTTTGTTCTGGCTAGAAAACCAAATTTATTTTTACTATGCCCATGCTGTGGCGTATTAAATGAACTATCTATTGCTTGCAAGTCAATTTTGCATGTATCCAAGAAATCTTCGGCCAAATCTTGATCTGCGCACGATACATGCAATTCGCATGGCTCCGGGCAAACGAAAAGATTGGGTGAATTAATGAGGAGCTGCACACCAGTTAGTAACAGCTGGCGATGGGTTGGGTTATCTATTCCCAACATGATGAGATCGCTGGTTAATATTTGTTGGCACTGGGCAATGCTTATGTATCCATGCTCTGTAAAGCAACGAACATACTTTTCCATGGTCAGTAAGACCAGCCATTCACGCACTTTTTTTGTACACATTTTTTGTCGACTTGGATTATTTAAAGGAAGCAAACTCTTAATATCTGTCACGCGGCTCTCAAACAGAGGCGCGCAATTCAATTATATTGAATACTTGCGATACTTACTCGATGTCAAGTATCACAAATCAATTTTCGATAAATCGATAGGTAATAAACTAATAAAAAGAATCAGTTTTAGTGTTGGCAAAGTCGGTTGCGCTTGCGAAGCCCATTTCAAATAAATGTTCAGCAAAACGTTGAAATGACCAACGAAAATAAAGGAAAAAAGGTTATAAAGTTGTTCTTGAGATATATTTGCAACAAATGTTATTTTTTTGGAAACACACAACATTTTCAGTGTTGCCATAATGCTGTTTAATAGTCTTTATCACACTTCATTTAACATATGAATGGACTATGTAATACTTAAGTGACTCCAAACATCAATATTGGCACGAATTTCAAGTAATTTATAAGCTGAAATTATGCTAAATTTTAATTCAACTTACTAAATAACTGTTCGTAAGTAAGTTCAGTTCTCTTGAACCAATATGAAACGATAGCTTTGCAGGTAACTTTTGCATTTGCACGTATTCGATATTGCAGTATATCGATGTTTCGTGCTGGCATCTCTAGTGCAAAGTGTATTTAAGTGCCGTTGCGCACGGCTGTCGAAGCAAAATAGCAACACAGACGGACGAGTGCGATTGTCAGCCTACCGAAGTAGTCGTCACTTATCAACAACGGGATTCGAAGAAGAAAAATTGTGAGCAGCAGAAATAGCAACAGCAACATGATACCAACAATAACGAGAAACTATCAGAATGTGGTCATTAGCACGGGCAACATCATCAACAACGAGCTGGGACAGCGCAAATCCAACGAGGAGCTATACGACGGCCTGAAAATCACGCTGCACAATGACCCAAAGTCGGAGAGCGTGGTGGTTGAGATTGACAAGCTGCATGGCCGTGTGCTCTGTGCCACACAGGAGCTGAACAGCAAACTGACGGAGAACGGACGCAATGAGATTAGCATCGGTGCAAAGATATTCCTCAACAAAAACTCCACGGAGTGCATCAATCAGGCAGTCGAGGCACTACTCAACATACTCAATGTGACGCATGTGGACAATGTGGTGCTGGCCTACCATCCCAATGTGTCTGCCGTTGCCAGCGCAACAACTGTGGCCACAACAGCAACATCTGCGTCGGCAAAGAGCCCCTGCTCCGAGGGCACCGACAGCAGCGGCAACGATGCGGCCAACAGCTGGAGTGCACGCAACGGCCCCCAGGGCATAGCTGAATTGAAGCTACTCTACAAGGCCCTCGAGCAGTATGCGGACAAACAACAAATCAAACAGCTGGGTGTTGCCGATCTCGATGCAACCGCTCTGGCAGAGCTATACCGATCGGCCAAGGTTGCGCCCACCATAGCACAGGTGAATCTGGCCGCTTGCTGCGTGGTGCCCGCTGTACTCCAGGAATTCTGTCGCGAGCATGAGCTGGTGCTCAACACACACAGTGATCCCGAGCTGCTGCTGCCCGAGGAACAGTTCGCTGGCCTAGCACCCGGCTACTCGATTGATTGGTCTCTGCGCTACCAGGTGCATGTGCGCTGTCGCGGCGTACTCACGGCCAAGGGCTACATTGTGGGCGCCTCTCAGCCGGGCGCCAATAATTGAGCTTAGCGGCATAGTTCGAAGCTAAGCTGAATTTTTGATATAGTATATATATATATATATATATGTATATATATATATATGTATATGTGTGTGTGTATGTATATGTATATGTATGTATACATGTAGTACTGTACTTATTGTTTGTTATACAAAACCCAAGATCGAGATGAGAACAGAAAAGTGAGAGCCATTCGACTGAGTGCGCGCTTCAAACGATTTGATTGTGAACAGTTTTGCTGATTTTTTTTCTCTTTGAATATAAACAGTTACTGAAACCACTAAATTACCGTTTTGTTTTTCATCTAACAATTATTTGCTACAATTTTTTTTTCTGGCCCAATACACAATCCAGCGAGTGGTATTGGCAACCGGTTTGCGGGCTCACAAAATCAAGTATAGAGGTATGTAATTGTAATACCATATAAACATATACTGTGTGTAAATATACATAGATGTATTCGCTAAAATAACAAACAATCGTTATCGTTAATCGTTATCGTAATCACTGAGGGACAGCGCCTCGTAATGCGAGCTGTTGGGTACATCGCTTCATTTGACCCTTTCCGCATCTGACTCTTGTCTGGGTTTATGTCTGGCCTTAGGCCCCGCACAAATCACGTGGCTGCGCTGCTAGCCGTTATTTTTTATTTATAAACACCTATGTAATCGGCCGTCGGGATTAGAACTGCCGTAAAGGTATTTTAAATATATTGCCGCTGAGATGCTATCAGATAGGAAGTCGCACAAGTGCCACCGGGCGACGCTTCAAGTGCCACAAGAGTAAAAAATAATACAAAATAAACAATGGCAAAAACTTATAATAATAACTTTAACAATATATTGGAATCCTAATCAGTAAGCACTTGAACTTTATAGCCGTTATATACAGTGCCAACCAGAGTGTAGCGCACATTTTCAGTCGTTCTGGCTGCCCAATAGACGGCGGCCTTGCCGCTAACTATGTATGGAAATGTACATACTATGTACGTATGTATGTATGCATACAAATATGTATGTATATATGTATATGTGTTTCTAATTAAGCAGTGTCGTCATCTGTCCAATGCACCAAAGGCTTGCCCATGCATAGTGTGTCCACTTTTGTGGTGAAATTAAATAAATTATTGTCCAGACAAACACACATAAACAAATGTATAGTATGTACATATGTGTGCATATAGAATGCTACATGCATTCATTTGGATACATACATACATACATATATACATTCATGCATTTTAGTAATAAAAATCCCGCTACAACAACAACAGCAAATGTCTAAGAACAAAACAAAAATCGAAAAATTGTTGCTGCCGCTGCCCACAGCGACTGCGAAGTCTTCATGACTTGCGTTTCTAGCCCTAAAGTGTGAGCGAGCTAGCTATATAGCGTGTGAGTGAGTCAGACGAGTATTTAGCTAGCGATCTTCGTGCGTGTGTGCGTGTGTGTGTGTGGGCGTTGTGGGCGTTGTGGGGTTCCAGGCGAAGGGCCTGGAAAGCGTTTCGGCTAATTTCGTCACAGGCGTGCGACAAGTGACGCACGATGACAAGTGATAAACTTCTCAGGGAAATTATCAGATAAAACGCCTTACGCGAATATTGGCTGCAACACGTTTCGACATAAATCAGCTAAATGTGATAAAATGGAACCGCCTGGAAGGTAATCAGTTCGTACTACTATAGTAGAAAATGTTGAGATTTTAAGGCGAATTTTATTTGGAATCAACTGTAACAACTGACGACGACTCACTGACCGTATACTTAATATGCCCGTACTGAAGCAATCATTGCAAACAAAATACATACATATATTTAAATTATGCATGATTTGACGAATATAAGTCATATGTGCATTTGTTTCTGTGATTATAAGACGGATAAATGACTAACTAACTATGCTTATCTTGGAAGTTAGCTAATTCTCAGCCCGTCTCAATTTTACAGTTGCATTTAAAAATAGAATACCGTTGAGTGAATGATCAATCGAACAGGTTCCAATTGGACAATGAACTGAATCTGTCACCGAACCAGTTACCCAGTCTGAGTTACAGCAATACCTTAATTGAAGGATTGATTAAGCTAAAACAATTATTTTTAAATTATAAAATATTATAATTTTTTTAATAACCCAACTGAAATGTCAAAAGTTGGTTTCAGGCATGTGAAAAATATAGTTCACGAACAGAGCCCGAACCTTTAACCGAACTAGCAACCATTTGTTTCTTCGGGATTCCAGCCGTAATGCAGATGAATGTACATTTGAAATGACACCATAACATTTGTTAAGTCTTTATTTAAATTAATTGAATAAGTAATCTTCATCATGTTATTCTTCTGTACTCACATTTCGTTAGCGATCTTTAATATATCTCTCAAGTAAATCATCTTTTGTGTTTCCTTAGTACAGTTTTTAAATATTATTTATAATGGCTGTTTCTTCATTTTAATTGTACATAGTTAACAGACACCAAAAATACACACGGAATCTTTAAGGATTTGTTTTTTTGCTTTTTTTTTCTTTTTTTTGGCTTTTTAGTAGAATAACATGCAGTTCACTTATGGAGTTACATATGATAAGAACTTTTGCCAACATATGCATTTGCACTATGCGCCTTTTGAAGTCTAAAGACATTTCAGCTATTCTAATAAACATTTATCATACATTATAATGATGTACTGTGTATATGTATATATGTATGCATGTGTGCCATAGAGTTTACTTGTATTCGACCTTTAACACCTTAATTGATTAGTTACAATTAGATTGCGTCATAAACTGTATTTCTCATCATATTGCGAATGGAAAAATAATAATAATACCTTGTAAACGATCTCTTTGGGGAACGGACGGCGGTTATTTTGTTTTCTTTTTGACAATAATTTTTGTTTTATTCTTCGCACTAAATAACAAATACAACTAATTAAACTAACACAATTCAATGCGAATCAATTCGTTGTTTTAAATCATTTATGTCAGATCCGAACTGAGCTCTGTATTTGGGATTCGGGATTGGGATCGTGGCTTAAGCTAATTCCTAGCTAGGTTCGTTGCTGTTCCTCGTGCCTTGGGATTGGTTAATCCAGGATAAAAAACTTTATCAAAAAATGTTGAATAAATATTTACAAAAAATTTGTACACAATACATTTGCTGTGTTGGTCGTATCGTAGTCTCATCTTAAATGATTCATAATTTAATATAATGGACTCTTGGTTTATAATAAATTCTCTTAAGTTTTGCCATCTGTTGTTTGTTTTACGGTACGGAACTCCTCTAGCTACAACATTTTGAATAGGTCAGGGTAGAAACTTGAAGAGATTTTAGCTTACAGTTAACACATAGATCTGAAGAACTTTCAGCTAATTTACACATACACATATAGAATAACGGAGTGTAACTATGCATATAACTATAGTTATAGACATTTAACACTTTGCATATTTAGATAGCGCACTTATTTGAAATTCACACAAAGTACTTTATCTGTCATATGGGATGCTTACTGTAGTTGCATAATGCTGATTTCGGCCGTATAGCTAGGGGGCATGCAGAACTTACTAGTACAAGAACCAAGTACTTAGCTAAACACAAAACATTTCTGGACTAGTTGCAAACAACTTTAAGCGGCACACCCGTTTTTACAGGGTATTTCGCGGCATAAACTACATTTAATAAATACAACAATGCAATTTCAATAACTCTGTTTTGTTCAGTTGCTTTTCATTTTGTTACATATCTTCTACATTTAGTTAATGCCAGTATATTTTTAAAAAATATTTCGCATTCTATATGCCAGCTTTACAATCTAGAAACTATGCTTAAGTATTTTGTATAATCCGAATGGAATTGTTAATTGTATTTATAGAGAACACATACAATACACATACATCAAGAGAGTTTTCACTTAAAATGCATTTACATACATTTATATATTCATATATATATATATTCATATATACCGACATTTTAATATAATTTTTAAATTAATTTTCTTGTTCGTTTCAACATTCAGATTTGATATATTAAAAAATGCGTGCGCCTAAAAAATTGCCACAAAAATACAATCAAAACATTTTGTTTGCTAAACTACAAAAATACATACATATAT
This sequence comes from Drosophila virilis, assembly GCF_030788295.1. Classification (NCBI taxonomy): domain Eukaryota; kingdom Metazoa; phylum Arthropoda; class Insecta; order Diptera; family Drosophilidae; genus Drosophila; species Drosophila virilis. Next base: position 26,093,252 of record NC_091544.1, read on the forward strand.
AATATAGTATATGTTACAATAAAATACATATAATTATGTAAAACATAGATATATATATATATAATCTATATGCATTTTAATATTGGTGTAATTTGTTGCACTTACGCTTTAACCAGCTTCTAAAACAACTAACAACAATTAATTTATGTGCCGTATATACATATGTATGTATGTATGCGCATGGTGTGTGTTTGTGTGTGTGTGTGCGTGTGTATAACTATTTAAAATATAATACCATTTCATTACAATTTCATATATAACATCATCTTTTGTCCTCCTCTAACATACATATGTAATTAATTCAGTCTAATTTGGGAATTTGGTCGTCAAACTTGGCTGGGCACAGTGGAGCCCCCCCGAAAAGCAAAAACCAAATCAAGAAGCCAACAATAATAATTAAATGAGTGTGCGTCGTGGGTGTGTGTGTGTGTGTAGCGTACATTTTTGATTGCTAGGGTATTTTAAAGCTATCAGGGCTGCACGTTCAAAGTCAAATCGTCGCTCGTTCCAGTTTACAGCTTCTCAGTTTGTTTCGTGCGCCGGGTTTTCTACAGCGAGAAACTTTTATATAGGTTCAAACTCTAGCTTCTCTTCTCACATTCTTTGCAAGATTTTGAGGAAAACATCTGTTATGGAATGTGGGGAAATGGGCAGTGGAATATCTATTGGTAAATGTTCATAAATTTTGTTTCTTTCAGAAGTTTTAGAATCGATATTAGCTCGTTCTCAAATGAAGAAAGCAAGCAAAAAAAAGTGTTTTGAAAGGTTGTACGAATAAAACTAAATATTTTTTAAACATCACGTCTGCCAAAGAATCAGCAACATTTTGGGCATCAAAAAATTTATGAATCAAAGTTAAAGATAAAACTTAAATTAAATTGAGAAGCGCATGATAAATACATAGATTTATATCGGAGAATATAAAATCGATTGAACATGCCTTACGGCAGCTAAGGAATATTGTATTTTGATTCCTTTGAACAGAGAGAACGGTTTGCTTGGAAAAAAGCAGATGGACAGAAGGACTTGGCTATATCGACATGACTGTTATTATTGTTTAGAAATATATATTCAGGAAATATATTTTTCTATTCGTTAGACATCGGCATAATCTGACGCAAATTCGACCTGATTTCGTTTGTTCCTCTTGCTGCTCATAAAAAACCAAATTGGAAAGACGAGTTGAGACTTAGTTAGCCGCCCTGCTAGCTGTGCAGTCCAGCCTAATTGAGCTATTTCAGCAGCTCTTAAATCAAATGGGATTTGCGATTGGAATGCTCGATGGCCGCCAGCAGCTCATGCTTTTGCCGCACATAGAGGCGGCCCTTCTTCCAGGGACTCTGCAGCTGGAGCGGCTTGAAGTCGTCGCGCAGACAACGCTCCCGGGCGCCAATGACGGCGACGAGGCAAAAGTTGTCCAGCATGTCGGCGCTATAGATGGGTCCCTTGCTGCCCTTCAGCACGGCGGCCATGTTGAGCTGTTTGACGACCAGGTTGATGACCTCGCGGGCGGTTGTCTTGGGCGTCACGTGCAGCTTGAGGCTGGTGCCGCTGGCCAGGCCCGTGTTGTAGGCGGTGTAGACCTGAATAATGCCTGCTCCTGTCGAGCTCTGCTCGGCATTGAGGCTAGAACAGCTGGCCGTGTCCTCCTCGCTGCTGTGTTGCGCCAGGCTCTTGGTGGAGGAGGCCTTCGAGGTGCTGGCCACGGGCTCTTCGCTACTGCCCAGCGGCCTCAGCTCCGGCTGCAGTGCCGACAGTGAGCTCTTCAAATAGAGTCCGCCCTCGCGCAAATTGGCGCTGGAGGCAGCCTTCATCCTGTACTCCGCTGCAGGCTTCAGCGGCTTGTGCTCCAGATCCGTGGCGAAGGCGCCACTGCCCGTGCGCAACGAGACACTGGAGCCAGCCAGATAAGGAGCCGAGCTGGAGCTGTGCACGGTGATAAGCGGCGTGGAAATGGGTCCAATGTTGGAACTGGTGCGTTTGCGCTGCGCGGCGGCTGCTGCCTGAGAATGACGCAGTGCATCCGCCAGCGTGTCATCGGAACGGGAGGGCGGCAGCGCAAAGACGCTGCTGCTGCCATCGGAGGCGGAGTCCGCAGCAGAGTAAAAGCTGCGCGCAGTGTAAGCGGAGCTCACGGAGTCGCCGCTGTTCTTGCGCAGCGAGACATCCGAGCAAGTGGAGGCGGCGTACTCACTGCTCGTCACCTGGAGCAACTGCTGCTGCTGCTGCTGCTGTTGTTGTTGCTGCTGCTGCGGCTGCTTGTCGCGTTCGTCTTGAAGCGTGGCCTGCGCTGACGTTGGCGTTTGGGCGCTCTGACCCAAATTCGTTTCAGATTTGGAATGTTCCGGCTTGTTTTGCCTGTTACAATCCTCGTTGGAACCCGGACCGGGCCAGCTGCCGCGACCTGTCTTGCTGAACCTGGTCTCGCGCAGCGGTAACTGTAGCAGCTGCTTGCCGTCGCCTTCCTCGTGTCGTAGCTGGGCAAAGTCGAGTATTTCGCGCATGGCCAGCGCCGGCTGGGCATGCTTATTACGCGCATAGGCCACCACATCCATTAGCCAGCGAACGCTCTTCCACACCAGCGTCAGATTGGTGCTCAGTTCCTGCAGTGTGGCCAGACGCTCCTTGGCGGCTTGCAGTTCGCTGCTAGAAAAGGCCTCGCGATGCGAGTGCGTGGCCAGCGCCGTGTCCAGTTCCAGGATACAGGAGAGTCGTGCATATTTCTGCACAATGGCCGGCTGATAGGTGCGCAGATGGATCATCTCGAAGGCCTGTATGCTCAGGCTGACCAGATCGTCACGCTGCAGCAGCAGCTCGGACTGGCCGGGCACGGCACATGATGACTCCACCGAGGGGCACACTATTAGGAAACTTATATCGCGACTATGCTCTATGACCTCCACATCGTAGAGGCGATGCGTGACCGCATCTGCTGCCTTGATGCTCATGCTGGCCAACAGCTTGTGCATCGCATTGCTGAGATCGTGTAGGAAAAGACGCTGCACCTCGGTTGCCGGACTGTTGCCATTGCCATCGCCTGGTGTACTGAAGTCGAGCGGCAGTCGCAGCGGATTGTTCTCGGTGCGATGCAGCACCTGCCACTCCTCGGCCGTAATGTGGCTGTTCTCACGCACCTTACAGTGGGGTAGCACATTGGGTGTCTTTACCGGCACAACCACCTGTATCTGATCCATGGAGCACTGCATCTTCAGATAGCCCAAATAGAGACCCGGCTCTAGTCGCTGGAGCGCTGCCTGTTGATAGTGCAGCTGTTCGCCAATGCTCGAGATGAGCAGTTCGTTGATGGTGTAATCCTCGTGCAGGGCACCCAGCTTCTTCTGGAGCTTGCTGACCGGCAGCCAGCGTGAATTGATGATGGAGACAGCCTTCTGGCTCTTCACCGATTGAATGCAGGTGAGCACCACGGTGCCCTGTGCATCTCGGAGGGGTTTATAATAGAGCTGGCCAAGATCGTTGATGCCCAGCGCCGACTGCATCTGGCAGACGGCCGACAGGAGTTTGGTGCGAAAGTGTACTGGCGAGGTCAGATTCCGTTCCATGTCTGTGCGCAACGATTTCACATCTTCCCAAGTGCAGGCAACCTTCATTAGCCAATAGTAGTCCATGTGCAATGCACTCGGATATGATTCATCGATCTCAATGACAGGCGGAAAGTCCTCGCTGGTGACCAGCACCTTGTCATCGCAGTGCACAATGCACGAGAAGTAGATGCCGCTGTATAGATCATGGAATACACAAAAGTATTAATTCCTAATCAAGTTACCCATCTCTCTATTTTGTCTTACCGTCGCAACGTCTTTTGGAACTTGGAGGTGACCGAAAAAAGCTGCTTGATGGTTGTCTTTTTCTTCGGATTGCGACGCTGCACGCTGCACGGATCGAGCGTTAGCTCTGAAACATCTGCGGGTCGAGCTAAACGTACGGCCGTAAACAGATTGTCCAATATGCATTGGCGGCCATAGAAACGATCCTCCCGATTATCCAAGTCACGCCAGGCTGTACAGAAAGCAGAGGATAAGTCAAGAAATCTACAAAGTCTAGCCTTAACAGCAGCCATTCCTACTACAGTGAATGGGTCAAAGGCTGCTCCCTTCACGGGAACTCACTTGAGGGCACAACGCTGGCGGGCACCGAGTTGCGATAGGCGCCCCAACCCTTGACATTGCCGCAGGCGGCGCGCAGGAAGTAGCGGCGGCCCTGAGTGAGGCCAGCTATGTGGCACTGGGCGCCCATGGTGCCATGGAAACTAATCCACTCGAGCAGTTCCCGCTCGCCGACCACATTGTTGAAGTCGGCGCGTGTTGACCATTGAACTGCGGTAAATGGAGAAATGTCAACAACAAATCAAATCTCTGGCGACCGCAGAACTGCGGCTGACCGCAGCGCTGGGTTGGGTGGCTTTACCTTTGAATTTGGTGCCGATGGCGCCCTCAAAGGGTTCGAGTATTTGCAAGCTGATGGAATTGTCGCCGGTTACATCGACTACAACAGAGGCGGGTGCATCTGGGGGTCGCGCCTGGTCCCAACCAAGAAGCATACGGCGCAGTCCCTTGACGCGTCGCTCCCAAATGCCAATCTGTTTGTCCACCTCGTTGCCCGTGCAGCCGGTGACCGAGGAGCCCGTATTGCCTGGAATCCAAATGGAAACTTATAAGGAATGCGTCTTTAATTGGTATTGCGGAGCTCACTCACCAATTATAATGCTGGATATGGAGGGTCGCGATGTAAAGACGGGCGCACACAGTCCATCCGGTCCGCTGAGATCGTGTATGCGTGACTCGGCGTCCTTGAGCAGGCCGTTCAGCTTGGTGCCAATGCTGTCCACGGAAACTGCAAATGGGCAATGGGTTGAAAATTAGTTAAAGCATCCTTGAACGGTTCGCCAAATCATATATGTACATTGGGTACCCTCCAGGGCGCCATGCTGCAGCAGCATTTTGGTCATGGAGCGATTGTTGCTCAGCACAGCCACATCCAGCGCTGAGAGTCCATCCGTATTGATGCTGTGGATCGGTTAAAACATGTGTGAATACTGAATCAAAAATAATCTTATATTTAAAATAAATTTAAGCTCAAGTATTAAGCTTCTTCCTTTATTCCAAGTAGACTGCCCTCTCTCTTCCAGGAAGATCAGAGATCAATCTTGTAGTGCAATAGATGGAAGATTTGTTTATCTCAGATTCTGTATAGCACAAAAAATGTATTGGTTAGACTAATAAGATAGGTCCCTATTCATTTTGCTTCACGTTTTCTTTTTAACACCGCATTTAAAATACTTTTGATTAAAGAATGATGAACCAAGTCTTTCAAGTCAACTGCTGTAACTATTAAACTATGCCGACATAAAACAAGGATGCTCTAGTTAGGAGTCACTGACTAGGAGATATCTTGAACTTAGCGCCAAGCTGTCGTGCTTCTATTGTGCTTCTGCTTCCCTTTGATTTATATATAAATGAGAATTATGAAAGATTGATACCCTCTCAGCCGTAGTTTTACTCCCTGAAGCCCACTTAGCAAAAAGGGAGACGGTCTTTCCCTCTATGAGCGCACTCCCCTCTATACCCCATTTACCAGCTCACACGCACTTACCTGTTGACATCCACGTCGGTGGATTCGAGTATGGTGCGAGCCTTATCCAGATGTCCGTGCTCCACGGCGGAGAAGAGAGCTGTGGATAAAGAACGAAGAAGAGCCGATTATAATAATCAATTTAAATAGAAATGTGATTGGTTTTTGGAAATTTAGATATTGGCGAACAGAAAGCAGCGCGACGACGTGTGCCTACCATGCAAGTGGAGATTGCTTTGGGTCAGCTTGTCCAGCTGTGCCTGGGCAAGCTTTAGCTGTTTTTTAGACATTTTGCTAACACGCGGATGCGGCGTATTGCCCGGGATTTTGTTGCGCAGCTGCACTGGCAGCCGATGCACGGAAAGCTGCTGCTGCTGTTGCACATTAGCCGCGATGTTCTCATCGGTGGCTGAAAGTTGCTCGTGCTCCTGCTCGTGTGTGGGCATCTGATCATCCTCGTGCTCGTCGCGCAGCTTGGCATTTTTGGGCTGGGAGTGGCGCGAGATGCGTAGCTGTGGGCCGGCCGGCGCCTGCTGCTGGTGCTGCTGTTGCTGCTGCTGTGGCAACAGGAATTCCATTTCGCGCAGATCCTGGGCGTGGCATGAAATGGCAGTGCGCAGCTTGGCTACAGCCGCATGCTGGGTCAGCTGTTCCGACCAGCGAAACGCGCTGCTTGGCGGCGACAGCAGCGCAGCGGTATAATAGGTGGGATAGTTGTCCTGATTGTTGTTATCCTGACAGTCGAACGACTCCGGCTGATGCTTAACGCGCAGTTTGACCGGCTCAAAGAGCTCACTCTCACACGAACCGGGCAAAATGTTGTCTGTTTGTGGGTGGGAAGTTGGCGGGTGTTGGATTTGGAATAAAAATCATAAGTTGTAATTAAACAAAAAATGCAATTAATTAAAATTAATACTAAATGAAATGTTTAATACATAAATGCTATATACAAATGTAAATAAACCAGCTAGCGCCCGATGTAAACGAAAGATGTTTATATATATAATAATGGGATATGCTCATTAATTGCCAGCAATTGCAATTAATTAATTATTAAACAGTAATGGACGTTCCCGTCGGACGTTTCTGTTTTGTTTGTTTTTGTTTTTGTTACTGTTGAATGACCAATATCCAATTTGATTAATTATGCACAACAATGCAGCACTGCGTGTCTGTATGTGAGTGTGTTACATGTGTCTATGTATGTGTGTGTGTTTGTGTGTGGGTGTGTGTTATGTGTACGTGGCATGCACTAAAGCAGCGCTAGATTAGATCGCAGTGGCAGGATAGCATAGCAAAACCCACCCAAGCAAACCACCAATAACCACCCAACCAACCACCTAGCCACAACTTTTAATTATGCACTGTCCCATAGTTAAAATGCAATTTAGTCCGGAATAAAATGTGCTCTTTTCTGATTCAATGCACAGTCCTAAAACCGAAAGTCATAAAAGACAGTTATTTAAGAGAAAATATCTGATATTTTCATAAAACAAACTAGAGTTAATAAAATTGTTTAATTTAAAATATATTTAGACTGTTCGAAAAAAAAAAGAATAACAAAAATAATTAATTTAATTGAGTTCTAGAATCATTTTCAATTTTTGTTGTGAATAATGCATAGCTTGAGCTTATTGAGAATAAATTTTAATTTTTTTTTAAAATAACTTTTTATTATATAGAAATGAAATTTATGTTAAAACTTTAAGAGTTACGAAAAATATTTTATCAAAAATTAGGTGTTTTTGAAACACAAAAGTTTTAACTTGTAATTGAACAAAAATCAAATTTAAATTAAAAACTTTTACTTTTTTCACTTAAAGCATTTTTAGTTTTAACCTTTAGGTTTTTTCTGTGCAAAGCATTGTAGAAAAGAATTTTTAATATTTTATAGCTGAAATTTAATTAAAATTTCAGTTTTTAATTGTTTTGTTTAATGTTTTTTGATGCCCAAGCTTATAAAGCTCATTATAATAAAAAGTTATTTTATAAACTAGATAAGCATAATTTTTCGGTTAAGTGCGAGTTAAACTGAATCAGAAAAGTATGCGGCTTGGTTTGCATGAAGATATAAAATGCTGTTGCATAGTGTTATTGCCACTGTAACCCCGCTGTGCCTCCGTACCCCGCAACCCGCACCGCAAGCTGACCCATTAATTAGCTGTGCGCGTTTTGGCGGCCAGTCTCAATTGAGCCACATGTGGGTGGTTGAGTGGTGCGCTGGGCTACCCGCTTACCATCATTGGCATAATGACCGCGCGGCTGCAGTGTGGACGTGAACGTTGACGTCGCCGTCGCTGTCGCCGTTGCCGTCGCTGCTGGCGTCTTCAGCTGGCAGAATTTTGAGAGCTCGTTGAGCGTGTGAAATGATTTTTGGCGTATAAAGTGCGCCGGGGAGCGCAGGCAGCTGCCCATCTGCAGCTTCTGCGGGGCGTGGCTATTGTCATTGCTGCTCTGGTGGCATCTGCAACATCAGACAACACGTGCGAATAATTTCTATTTATGCAGAATGCCCCCCCAAAAAAAAAAACAAACAAACAAAATTCTCACAAGCATTTGTGTTGAGTTTAATTATGAAATTGTAATGAAATTCTTGTCGCTTTGGCCACTGTCCTAGGCCGCAGCTGGCCTTAATGGCATTGAGTTACCCATTGGAAAAGCCCAAGCCATAATCAATATTCAATTCAATCGGTTGAGTTATTTGAGGCTTAATTATTAAATGGAATTTGGTTACAGTTCAAGGATTATGCAATGGAAATTACTAAATGGTAATTAAATAATTGTTTTGAGTTTCTAAGCGGACAGCTTATTTGCCATTAATTGACTTCACTTTTCTATATGTGGTGTGAGTTGGACAAGTTTTTCTGAAATGTTGTTTGATTTTTGATGCAAAAAAAAAAATGGTATAGAATAAATTCAAAAATCCGATCCCTAAATCTAGAACGTGATACAAATTCCTAAACACCTAAACATTTGTTCTTAACTAGCTTCAAACAATCTCCTATTGTTAGACTATGTCTTCAAAATAATTATGGGCCATATTAACGCATTGAGATTAAAAAATTGTAATATCTAAAATATAGCAAGTCGAGATAAAAGATATAACTTTTGCGAACTTTTATTCATATTCATGAATAAAATTCATCAAATATAACGATTATTTACTATTTCAGTTCAGTTTTTAGCGCCTTGTGATGCCAGACAACCCTTGAGAATCCTTTCAAACCATTTCAAAACAGTTCAAAAACTTGACCGACTGCTTGCCAGCTGTGGCAAAGAGTTCAATGAACCCATTTTAGGGCATATGAAACGAAATTAAAGTCATAAAAAGATTACCATTGAATTTTTGTAGGGTAATCAAAAAAATATGCTTGTCCGGGAGAAAAAACACATAAACGCAACTGGGCGTTCCACTTATAAAATCATTATGAATGTCATGGTTTATAGTTTGGTAAGTTTCATATTTTAGATATATCTCTATATATATCCGAAATAGTTTAAAGTAACACAAAATATCATATATATTCGTTTATATCTTTGAAAATAAGATCAAAGTCGAAAATACGACTTTCGCTTATGCAAAGTTTGACTCCAGTTTTTCATTTGGGTTGCGCAAAAGCTGAAACACGCCTTAAGATAATCAATTATCACAAAGATTTGTAAAAAGGAGTTAATAATAATCAAAAAAGCTCCAAATAGCGGTTTTCCACCAATTTTTCACTGTAACTGGTGGTTTTACAAAACCCCTTTTTAACGATCACGAATATAACAAACCAAAATGTAACAGTATGCTCTCAAAGTTCGAGCTGTACATCAACTAATCAGTCAATCAGTTAGTCAGCCAGTCAATCAGTCATTTATATAATAGTCAGTCAGTCAGTTTATATAATAGTTGAGTAGTCATATATGGATCAAAAATGAACACCTACGACTGTTTAAGTAGGGCATCGGTTTCCTGATGGTGGCCGTTCGCATGCGTGTCGTTCCGTAGATGCCCTGGGGGGCGTGGCGCTTGATCTCAGCCAGAACGGGATCACAGCTGGCCTTTGGCGACTCGCTGCCCAGGCGACTGCGCTCCAGATCCGAATCGAGTGTGGCTTGTGGTGCAATGCGATGACAGTAGCTTTCGGGTATTTGCAGCAGCTGGCAGGCTTTGCGTGGCAGTGCCACGCCCACGGGCAGCGTGGACATCAGCTGCTCAATGCCAAGTAGTTCCAGTTGCTGCTGCTGCCCCTTGCCCTCGCCGTGCTGCTGTTGCATTGTCTGCTTCTGGAGCGGCACAAACTCGCCCTTCACTTTGTTGGTAACCACGGCAACCTTTTCAATTTCATGCCACAAACGCAACGCGTTCACGGCCTTGGATTTGTCCAGCGTCCGGCTGCTGCGACTGCGCGAATGCAAATGCGGACGCAGCTTGAAAGGCGACTGCAGCGGCAGGGCGGGGCTGTGCAGCTTGCTCTTGAGGCGCCGCAACGAGGCGCGAACCGAGTGCGAGCGGTGCAAAGCCGGCAGCTCGTCCTTCTCTTCCTGCTCTCTGTTGTTATCCTGCTGCTGCTCCTTGAGCTTGGCATAGGAACTGAACGCACGGCGTCGCTCCATTTTGTGTTATATTCCGTATTGTTTATATTTTTTCTATTTCTATATTTCCTTTTAATTTTTCATATTTTAACTGCTCGCGAAGGACACGCTTTTTTTCTGTTTTTTTTTTTCTTCCGTTTATTGCAGGATTTTCCGTAGTGCGCGTCGCGTTCACAAAATGAGAACTGAGGCAGCATTCCGAAGTGATTTCAATCCCAACCACGCGTAGGACCCGCTCTCTCTAAAATTCGCTCTCTATCCTCTTAATCCCCTCTCTCTCTCTCTCCCTGTCTCTCTCTTTCTCTTCAGGCATAGCACTTACGTAGCGTGCTGTACACGATATTCGGCTTGATGCATGAGGGTTACATATGAGGTTAGGTTAGGTAGCTCAGTATACTCTCTCCCTCTCTCTAACCTTCTCCCTCACTTGCGCTCTCTCTCTCTCTTTTCCTCTTTAACCTTCACATGACTTAGTCAGGAAATATCATTCAGGCAATTGATCGCCGTTTTGTATACTCACGAGTCTTAACTTATAAATAACCTTTTACTTTGAAATGCCGAATATTCAATACCCTTGCAAAAACATAAAATGAATCATGTCAATATATAGGCATATACAAAGGAACTTGGCTATTTCAGTAGACTCGACAGATCAGGTATTTATATAGACACCTTATGGAGATGTCTGCTTCTATGCGTTACACATTTCATAACAAAATTAAAATACTTTCGGCTAGGGTATACACAATTTAGACCAGGCCAGGTAATTATACCTGCGTTCACTCTGCTTTTTTTTTTTGAGAACAAATTCCTGTTTGGCAGAGTCTCTGCCTGTGCTTGTATGTTTCTCTATCTTTATCCGTGCCGCAAATGTGTTCAACAATTCAAGGCAGCATTTCTGAAATCGTAAACCAAACAAATCAGTTGCCACTCCCCAACCGCCTGCCCGCCTGTCAGATCCTTGTTATTGTTGCTGTTGTTGTTGTTGTTGTAGGTGCTGTCGCTGTCCTCAAGTTGTGCGTTGATTTATCGAGCGTGTCGCGAGGCTCTGTCAACAGCTGTGCATCAGGATTTGGGAAATAGCTGGGCCACTGGCACTCGTGTGGGGGCAATCGGTAATTGGAATTGAAATTGGAAGTGGATATTTCAAGTGGGTTTTTGTGAGGCGTTGCGATGCCTAATTAGACCTATACATAAAACTGAAGGCTAATTGGAAACATTTGAATTTATGTTACGTTAACAGGCTGGCAAAGATTTATCCCATTGAGTAAATGTGAGCAGTGGCCAGGGTCAGGCGATTTGCACTCCTCAACATATGGAAAAACAAAGAGGATTTCCAATTGATTTTTCATTGCTTTTCCCAAGTTTTTTAGTGTGAAAAATGAAAGCTGTCAATAGAGGCACGTTCAGTTAAATACCATTTGCATTTTAGTTAATGCAAAGGTTAAAAAAACCATTCGAGTTTCCTAATTCAATTTTAATTTAAGATTATTATATAAAATAAAATATTCGCATGAAGTACTCTCAATTTTTATACTCTTGCAGAAAGTATTATAATCTTCTTACGAAGTAAAGTATAAGTATATTCTAGATCAGCATCAAAACCCAAGTCCGTCTGCCCATCCGCCTGTCTGCCTCTATGCAAATTAGTCTCTTATTTTTAATAAAGTCTTGAATCATAGTTCCGTCCTTCTGTGGCACGCAGTACATATATTTTGGAACCGGCCGGATCGGCCCACTATATCATATAGATGCCATTTGAAGAACTGGTAAAAAAGTAGCTTCTTGCTTGGCAAAATATTCTTTTCCATTTTCTATTTTCATCAAACACTTATATATAATTAGAAATATCTATAAATTTAGATAATTATAAATTTGTTAAAAATAGAATTTAGTAAATTTTTGCTTTAAATTTTGTCACACGTTAAAAATAACTTTTAAGCGGACTCTGTTAACTATACAAACATTTTACCTGCGTGTCCACTCAACAGAGGTTTTACTTTAGACCTATCTTATAAGCACATACAAGTATTATTGTCTGTCCTGGGAGTACTTTCATAATTTGGGTATTTCACACTCGGGATTTCGAATGAATATATCCACACACAGTTGTTTATTCCCAAAAATGTTGCACATTTGTTGTTTTATTTTTATTAATTTTTTGCGGGCGCTCCCAAACTCGTTTTCCCTAAGGTGTTTTATGGTTACCCATTGTCTTGTTAATTTTAGACATTGTCTCATCTCGCTCGCATGCATAACTAACTAGCTAAATAAATAACTGGATAATAAACGTATGTTTAGGCAATTCCATTTGAAGCGGCAAAAATGTCTGTTAAATTCATGCGAAATTGTGCGAGGTCAGTACTCAACTGGAATCTAGACTGTGACGCATATGTTTGGGCTTCGTTTTAGATCTTGAAAGTTGAATCACGTCGATGCGCTTAGAAAATGGCGCTGAGATGTTCACAGACTGATTAGATGAATAATATTATAATTAGGGTCTGAAAAGTATCAAAGGTGACCTTGAGAATAAAATGCGCTGACTTAATTCAAATCAATTTCAAAATACTCCATAAAAACATATTGATACTCAATAGTTTTTTATTGGAAATTTGTTTATGCCTATGGCAATAAGCAATAAATTTATAAATAATATATGCCGATATTTTTTCTATAATAGGTATTGGTCATATAAGTTATCTTCCAAGTGAATAAAAATGTATAATCCCCCTCTTTTCCCAATCCCAGGCACATTTATATCAATATCATCTGGTACAAATTTCAGTTAATTAGTTTAGCTCGTTTAGAGCTTAACTGCTCGCAAAGCCATAATTCTAAGCACAGTGTCTAAATCTTGGCACGTACCTAATAAAGCCCAAGCTTTTCAACAGATATTATCACAGCTAACTTGACCTAAACCCCAAGCCCGAACCCGAACCCGAACACCGAACCACGAGCCCTACAAAGCTGTCAATTGTGAGCGTGCCATAAATAAAAATTACTGGTCCATAACATTAAAGAGCAGCAAGTTTGCATAGGTCTAGGCTTAAGTGATTGACTAACAAATACTCTGTAGTAAGAGCAGGCAGAAAATAATATCAATTAACTGGAGCTGAGTATATTATCAGAGAATTGTAGGTCAAAATTGATATAAAAAAAGCCGGCTAATATAGAGTAATTTCTTCAATTAAATAAGCTTAAATGCGATATTTTAAGTTGTATTGTTTTTGATATCTATTATGAAATCATTAAAAATAAATAAGTGAAATGTCTATCAACTAAATATTAAATTTTATTTTCTAACTTCTGGATTATTTTATTTGCGAATGACAAATATAGAAAGTCTCTCTACATAGCGTGCGGTAGTAATAAATGTAGATGATTACAGGGTATGTGGGACAAGGTAGTGCGTGTATCTTGACTGTGGTTGCAATTGCATGATAATAAAATTTATGAAGCTACGCGGCGTTAAATTGCCACTGCCCCACATAAATCACATGCGCGAACCTATACGCAAAGGTCAGCTGTGGGTCTGTGCGGCGATGTGCGGTGCGTTGTGCTTAAAGTGGAGTACACCAACAAGTTAATCTACTTAATAGAGGCGACAGCAGACACTGCCACAATGTGGCACTGACGCAGCTCCTGGCTGGCCCACTCAGGCGTAAGGAGAACAACTGCCTGGGCGGCTCCTTTGCTTGGAACTAACGCCCACTTCGCCCATTCTCCGGTAGTGTCCCGCTGTCAGTTCGCATCAAATTATGCGGATTTTATCTGGCATTTCGTGCTGTCATAATTGTCAAATCTACCACACATTAAACCAACGACAGGCGACGACTTCATTTAAATAAATTTGTCGCTTCCTCAATATAAAAGGCACCGAAAAGACCAGAACTCTTAAGCACTCGCTCGGTTCACTGCGTTCGACTCTCGGCTGGGGGCACTGTGGAATCGTGTCTGTCTGCCTGTCTGTTTGTCTTTCTGGCTGTGGTCTGTCAGTTTAAAGTTGAGCAAAATGCGAGTAAAAAGCATATTTTATGTCTTGGTAAAATATGAAATCGCATTATGAGTGCGGGGAGTCGCGCCCAACCACTCGATATTCCCTCCTCACAGAGGGAACTTTAGCGGAAACGCCAATTGAATCTAAGTAACCAGACATTATGGAGCTAGATAAAGATGTGAAAGGGAGACAGAGAGAAGGCAAGAGAAATGAACGAGAGAGAGGGGAGCAAAAGCTAAAGCATGCATACTGATAAATCTTTCTTAAGCTTGACCTTTGCCTCAAAATCAGCCGTCGGTCATTTAAATCCATTCAAAAACGTTCTCTTCTGTTGGTTTATGTCGTTCTATTGGTTTAATTCTGCCAAATCAAAAAACTAATGTATTCATATTAATCAGATATGCAAATTATTGTAACGTCCACGGCTTTGGCTCCAAAATGGGAATGGGCCAACCAAAAGGAAAACATTGAGAAACCAGACGAAGAAATGCCAAGCCGAATACTAAATTCTCTGTCGAATACGGTTATCTGATCTTGAAAATAATCAGAGTATAAGCTTATGAGTGGTTCTGTTTGAAAAAAATACACTTCAAGGAGTTAAGAAAATAATGTATAGTATAGCTTTAATTCCAACTGATTGCCGTGGCATGAATTTACAGATTTAAGACATGCTTAATATCTTATTTATCTAATAAGATACTGGAAGAATCCCTGATATTTTCTGTGTCACAATCTATGCGTTTATATCTTAGAGCCTAACATTTGAGCTCTTCTGCCATTATGTTAAATAAAGATCAAGTTAAGTAACTCATCTTCAGTACGTACTTAACTATGTCACATGCTCTTCAACATAATCATAATACCCTCTGTTAGGGCATGCAAATTCAGTGCCGAAATGGTAATAAACGTTTTGACCGGGTCAGTTGGCCGCTGTCAGCGTTTGCTTCCTATGCGTCCGTCTTCGGCATTTTCTTTGCTTTTCCAACACCCTTATTCTACCCCCCCCCCCCCCCCTTCCCCCTTGCGCTGTCTTGCCGCTGTGGAAAAACAAACCCAAAACCAATAAACCGACGTTAAAAATTATGTAAATCGCGCCCGATTTGCAAAAAGTTACTGCTTTTTTTTGCTTCTGCCGGGTCAAAGGCGCAAATCTGACTAGTATAAAAAAGGATTTTTGGACTCTAATTGAAAAGTTGGGGGCCGAGTTTGCGAGTGTGTGTGTGTTAGGAAGAGAAAACTATTTAAGTGTCTATTGCGAGAAAAGAATGCGAATTGACCTAAATTTATGTAGTTGGCTCAGAAACTGTGCTATAGGAAGCTCATAATGTAGAAAATGAAGTAAATGGAATAATAGAATAGATAGTACGGCCCAAGAAACTGTGCAAATTTGCAGCTGAAGCTGAGCAAATCTTTAAATAAATTCAAAAGCAACCCAATTTGGGTCAGCAGCTGGTCAACATGCGTGCAGGTGGAGAGGGGACGGTGGTTTCGTCACCCTTTGACCTTTGGGGGCCATTAAGTTAAAAAGTCGCACAAGTTACTTTTGCTGCGATACCATTTGACATATGTATATACGGCAATTGCTGTCCATTTGCATGTGCTTGTGTGTGCGTGTGTGTGTGTGTGTGTGTGTGTGTGTGCAGCTGAAAATCGGACTCGCCATGTGAGCGCTACGTGCTAATGGCGCTCTTTGAGGCCGCCCGGCAACGTGACAAGCCCAAACTTCAATTCTCAAAAACGATTAAAGAGAAAACTGAAATCAAAGCAGGAATAGAACTAACAACTAGCAGGAGAGTGCTAGACCACGTTATACCCTGTAACCGGCTTTTATAGATTTGTCTTTTGGGTTTGCAGTCATGTGTAGGTAGGTTGCAATTGCCGCGTTTGATTACAAACTTTTCAAAAATAAAGTCTTTTCCAAAACAAATAAATTTTCAAGTAATGCGTCCCATATAGCTATATGATAGAGTAGTCCGAAGTTCATATAACTTTACTTAAAGAGCAGCACGGGGCTTTAATGACAAAATGATTATACCCTCTGCAAGGACACAAAAAGGCAAACAAGATAAGTTTAATTCGAAGATTTAATAAACTAAAGTTAGAAGAATTTAAAACCAATAAAAGCTGTAAGATTTCATAAAAGTCTACCCATTATCATATCTGCCAAGATCAGGTAGGATATCTTTAAACAGATCGTTCAACAATCGCTTAAATATAATTCTTATAAGATTTCGCTGAGATTCACAATCAAGAGAATATCTTGAAGAACATTTAGTCAATAGTTTTTAGTTGAGATACAAGCGATAGTGTCGAAAAAGATGCAAAAAAGACAGATCCAGCAAGATTGCTTTTAAAATAATATCCTAGACTTTGCATAGTCAGAGAGATTCGGCTTTTGTTTTCACTTAAATATACCCCATATTTAAACAATTTCTTTATGCTTGCAGGGTATCACAAAGCATTTCATTTGCATTGTTCAATTTAAAAAGAAATTTGATTGATTCGAGGCGCTTATCTTTGCGTTGGCTTTGTAAAGCGATTTCTTTGACAACAACCTTTGGAACACACACACATACGCACACGAGCATAAAAAGCACAGCTATAAAATGAGGTAACCCTAGACGAAGCCAAAGGTCATTCAAAGAGCAATGCCTGGGTTTTCCCTTACACAATGTGCATGACTCGATGCTTGATTAAAAAATACCAGTACAGCAAATAATCGATGCTTCAATGCATTCGGTTTTGAATAGCTTTAAATAGAAGAGAGCAGAAATTCCTGGAATCAAATTGTGCCCATAATGGACATCTTGAACACCTTGGCTACTGCAACTGGCCCAAACAGATGCGAACAAAATTAGGCTAATTGCATAGCCGTCAGAGTTTGAAAACTGTATTATGCAAAAAGTTGCTTAAAACGGAAGCCGTTAGATAAAACAGCGTTTAGTGCAAAATAATTCTTAGTTACGCAGTAATTTCTCCTCCATTGAACCAAACAATCTATACGGCAAGCATTTCCCTGAAAATCTCGAAGCTCAAAAGAGCTTTTCCGGTGCAATTCAGTCTTGCATATGCGCCAGCATTCTGACATTTTCAGAAACTCTTTTCATTTACCTTGCGTAGTTATGTTTTGCACATTTAAAGTTAACTTTGTTTATGTTATTTTAACTTAAATCTGCTACGAAAATACTTTGAATATTAAATATAGTTGTTACTTTAAAGCTTTAAGTCTTGAGTTAAGATAAAAAGAAAATACATAAATGGACAACATTCTGCATTGAAAACAAAAAGCTTTAAAGCTTAAACTTTAGTTCTTGTTACTTATGGACAATGCTTTAAATATAATTTTTAGTTCTAATTTTAAGTATTAAACACCTTGGTTAAAGATATATCTTCACCTGATTCAAGAACGCAGCTGTCCAAACGTAGAAAGTTAGCTTACAACTAAATAGTTGAATCTATTGCTCTACAAATAAAGCAAATCTGGCTTACTTTTATTATTAAACAGCCTTAAAGAATTCTGTAAAGAGCAAGTTTTTCTTTTCACTCTCGAGTTGACCCTTTGACAAAGTTTCTACTTAATTTTAGCACAGAATTCTTGATTTATTTTTCTCTATGTGTACCGTTTGTTATCTGCAGGCATTGCATAATATCTAAAGCCAAAGAAAAATAAGAACAAATGCATGGACAATTTTCAATCCGAATGACAAGCATGTTACTTTACGTTATCGTATCGAATTTGAGGCAAAAGTTTTCCTTATCAGCAAGAAACTAACAAGTTTTTCAGACTCAACAAAAGTTGCCTTACAACGAAAACAAAAAATAACTACAACAACAACGAAAAATAATAACCTGCAGCTACTTTTGAGGTAATAAGCAGCAAAGAAAATTTGTAATGAATTTCCTTTTAATCAAACATTTAAAACTTTTTAATAAACAAAATAAAATTAAACTGAGTAAAACGAAGAAGCGAACGAAACTTTAGACTCTGCGTGTGTTCAGGTCCAAGGGTCTAAGTGCACCTAAATGCAGGTCACTTGGTACTATGTGAGGGGGGGCGGCAAAGGGGGATATTGGGCAACATTCGAGACGAGGGCAGGCGAGGCTTAAAGCTGTGCATTAAACTTTTGCTTCAATTTTCTATTTCTCAAAAACCAAACAAAATGAATAAAATGAAAATAAATAGAAGATATGAGTGCGATTGACCCGAGAGAGTATACGACTGGTGGACACCCTGTTTAGTTGGCTTCAAATCGCATTTACATAAATCTATTTCAATATTCACCACACGAGGTGGAATACAAATAAACAAAACACGGATAATATAATAGTTGGTATCAAAGTTTTATAAGCACGAAATCAAGTGGTTCCGTAATATGCCCTTCTTCGCGTACTTACAGGGTATAAATAAGATATTGTGTATTCGTTTAGAAAGTTTCTGGACACATTTTGGCAAACGAGCCAAGTCGTAGTTTGGTTATATTAATGGTCAAGCGTCAAGCAGAGAACCCGAGGGCGTGGCCGGGGGCCGCCAATTTTTAGCTGTCAGTCGCAGCCGCAAAATACAAAGAAAAAAAAAAAAAAAAAAAAAGACAAACAAACATGAAAACCTGTAAAGGTAAGTGCAAACAACCAAATACAATTCAGATGCGATTTTGTGGAAATGTGAATAAACTTTTGGAAAAACGCATCTCGGAAAAGTGTCTTGCAGTAAAACCGTAAAAATGCTGCAATAGTTCAAGTTTTTCATGGCGTTGCATATTTTAACCACAAAGTTGAAGACGAAGTACTTAGTATCAGTGTGGGTATGTGTGTGTGTGCTATGCTTTTGCTTACCTGTTCATTGTGCGGCGCACTGCAAATTGCAACACAAACAACTTTAATGAAAACGACGACGCGACGGCTACAAAACTGCTGCGAAAACAACAACACAAACAAAAAACAAAACAAAAAAAAAAAAACAAAGTGAGCAACGCGCAAAGCTTTTTGCAGCTTGCGGGCGGCGTATTGTGTTTATGTGTGTGAGAAAGAGATGCAACTGGATAAGTTGCCCTGCGACTTGTTGTAATTATGCTGCCATTGGCGCTGCCGCTAGAGTTGTAATTTCCGGTTCAGTTCACTAACGCAGTTCACTAGTTCTTATTTTTTTGAGCGAAAATATTGTTCACTATTGTTCTTTTGTTCATTAATACTTAATTTTTGCTCAGTTATTAATTAATCCCGCCCTGTAATCAATTTCGTGTTTGTATTCATTTTTAATTTCGATTTGCTTTGCAGTAAATTAAACTTGTCCAGCTCAGAGTTCAAATGAACTAAGTGTGAACGACTCGAGACAACTCTGTCTGCTTCTGCTGCTGCGAGTCGTCAGGGTAGACACGTGAGTAAATTTGCTGTAGTCAAGTTGATGTCTCGCACAATGGAAAAGAAACAATAAAAAAGCAACAAAAACAGCAACGGCAACAACAACAAAAAAAGCAAAAGTTCACTTTCACTGCAGCTGTAGTTGTAATTGTTGTAAATTTTATTCAAGTTGCGCGTGCAAATAATAACAACAGTTGGACACGCAATGCAATTACAGTTAGATCTACGCTGCCGCTTGTGCTGTCTCGCTGCTGTAAATTGCTGTTTTTTTCTGGCACGTAATATTTAATTAACATTGCAACGGCAGCAAATGCCAGTGGCAACATCATCAGCAACAGCGCTGTGGGGAAGAGCTGCGGTAGCCCCAGTCGGTAGCCAACTTCTGTTACCCTCCCTGCGGCTGCTGTTTGTTGTTATTCTTGTTTTCATTGTAGGTTGTTGCCTCAGCGTTTCTTTTTTAAACGAAAGCGACGCGTTTAGTTTTTGACACAACAACTAAAACACGACGATCATTCGTTAAATTTCGCTCACTCTCTCAGTTTGTTTATTGCATACGCTCTCTACATAACACTGTGGGCAAACTCTCTGACGCGTCGGCGTCGACGCAGGTAACTCAGTTGTTGCTTGTTCTCTTTCCCTCTCACACACACATGCGCAGCCGCAAACAGGTAGTTGGAGACACTCACACAAACGCAACGAAGCAGAAACGAATACGCAAGGCGTCGCGTTTTTTTATTGCTTGCCGTTGCCTTTTCTTTCGTTTATTTTTGCCAAACGACGTCACAAAGTTATAAGCTGTGGCTTAATTAATTTTAAGTATAACTTTTATACTGATCGTTTTCATATTTATATCATATTCTCACTGTGCACAATTTGAATTGGTTAAAATTTTCGTTTCTTATTTGTTGTTATTGTAACTCTGCCCGCAACACGACAAGCCGCGCGCTGCGCTCACATCAAAAGTCGTTAGTCAACTGAAATTGAAGTTGCAGCGACAGCGACGGCGACGTCAATGGCTGAGCCAGAGCGTCAACGTCTTGGACGACTGAGCGTCGTTAATGGTCAGCGCTTCACAGTTAGACGTTTCTCAGTTGCCGCTCTCAGCTGGTGTTGTCGTCGGCGTCGCCATTTCGTGGAACTGTGCAGCGATTAAAAAAATGCCGACGATCGTTTCTCTTAAGCTTTTACTATTATTTACATATATTTTTTTGCTATCGCAGCGAAGCTATGTATGCTCCAATGGGGGCCGGGTTGGCCTTCAAAATATACATGTACATAAGACATACATACATATGCATGTAAATAATATATTGAAATCAAAACTGTTTTTCCGCGGAAGTCGCTGATAAAGCTAAGAAAACTAGTTATCAGCGTGGAGTGTGTGTATGGGGGATGGAATATGGCATTGATATGGGGAGGGGGGGAACACTCAGAGAAAATCCAAGTTCTACATTTTTAGGGAAACGGTTCTGAACTAACAATTTTTCGCCTTGAATATTTTTCAATAATGCACAAAGTACCCAATTTCAAAATTAACCGTTAATGTTATAAGATTAAGAAAAAAAAAGTCTTAAATTAAGTAAGCAAAAAATTTGAATAAAATAAAAAAATTTGCATGCATAAAATAAAGTGTTTTTAACTGTTTTTCCTGGTGGAGTATTCAAGAATTTCGGGATTTATATTTAATTAAAATAAGCTAGGAAATTGATGAGTACTCAATTCTTGGAATTTTTGTTTTTTATTCGTCGAGTGCAGCATTCTGTTGCCCGTTCTGATTTCTTATTTTCTTTTGATTCGTTTAAGCACCCCCCCGCGTCCCTTACCCTACTCATGCCCCAGTGAGCTGCTGAGGCCTCTGGGACATCGTTTTTATGCGGCGTCAGGAGTCCGAGCAAGAGCTTAAGTGCGCATTTGAATTTCAATCAGGCCGCCGCTGCCGACTCTGCTGCTGCTGCTGCAAAATAAATAAACCGTTGAGCCCGCTGCTGCTGCTCTTCCTGAGATTCTCCGCAAGTTGCCAATAAGATCTGCCTCAACGTGGCAAAGGCTGCTTTGTCGATGTGGCACACGTGTCACGTTGCTGCTGCACTGGATTTAGAGTAGGGCGCGTGTTGTTGGCGTCAACGCAACTTAACACGATGCACGTGCTCGTGCTCGTGTCGAGCACGCGCTCTTCTCTAGCTGCCGCTAAATAGCAAATTCCCGCTTCGCCCCGCACCCATCACTTACCATTAATGATTCTGGTCAGCTTGTTGCGTCGCGTTGAGGACGGACTCAGCATGCTCTCGCGACGGCTGTTGGCGGCGCTGCTGCTGCTGCTGCAATTGCCGGGCTGAGGATGTGCCGCCAGGTCGCCGTAATTGACATTCAGCTGGGCGTGCATTTGCCCGGAGGCGGCTGTTGCGGCGGCAATGCTGCTGCACGTGGAATACAAGCTGCTGGCCGAGGGCCGTTTGCTGAACGGTGTGGGCGCTGCTGCTGCTGCTGCTGCTGACGCTGCCACATTGCATGGGACGGCCAGAGTGGGGCGTGGCAGGTCGCTAAACACAATCTCCGCAAAGGAATCAATGCTGGCCGAGCGCTGCAACGCGCTGCTGTCCTTGCGCCTGCAAAAGGGATAGGAATT
This sequence comes from Drosophila virilis, assembly GCF_030788295.1. Lineage (NCBI taxonomy): Eukaryota > Metazoa > Arthropoda > Insecta > Diptera > Drosophilidae > Drosophila > Drosophila virilis. The sequence goes on from NC_091544.1 coordinate 26,115,400, forward strand.
TAATATAAGTGGCAGCAAGTGTCAAAGACCGGGCTAAGCTGCAGCTGGGGCAGCAGCTTTGAGCTGTTGCAAGTTGTTGACAAATTGTAAACTATCGCAATTACTTCAGCTTCACGCTACCCTGGACATTTTAATGACCATCAAGTGTCGCCAACCCACTCTGTTGCGGTCACTGGCCCGGCCTAGTTACCATTAGCATGACCATTAACATAATGCAGACACTGTTTTATGGCCAAAGAGAAAGCCTTGGGGTCTGCCTCGGCTGCTGCTGCCAGCTGGCGCTAATGCCATGGCTAATGTGCCGCTGCCATTGATGTGTCCATTCTGGCCGAACACTCTTTTTTTTTTCTTTCTGTGCTGCACGCTTCCAACTTTATGACTTGCAACAACGCATTGCCCCCAAAAGTTGTGGCAAAGTTGGACGCAAAATGCAATTCTGTGAATTTTAATGGATTAATGTGACAGCGGTGTGTGTGCGCGCAATATGAAGATAAAGTGGCCAATGGCCTCAATTGTTGGACCAAGTGGCAAACAAGAATATCAAGACAATATTGTCCCCATATTCACAGAGTCTCTCGCTCTATCTCTTGCTTTGTCTCTTTCTAACTATTACTCCGAATTCAAATCTGAAGAGCTAGCTTCATCTTGAAACCTTTTAATATTCATTTAAATGTGTGAAAAAGTGACTGGCGATTGACCACATGACTGACTCATTAACTGAACCATTGCCTGAACGACTGATTGATATGTTGACTGATTAGTTGACTACATAAGTCGACTGGTTAGCTGAATGAATGCTTGATTTACGAACTGAATAGCTGACTTATAGAATGATCAAATGATTGACTGATTGATTTGGTGAATGGTTGACTGACTAATTGACTATCAAAACTGACTGGTTGACAAACTGAATGACCGATTGATTGAGCAATGGAATGATTGCATGATTGACCAATAGAATGAGCTTTACTAATGGATCAAATAATTGATTGATTGACTAACTGAATGCTGACTGTTTGAATCGACTGATTGATTGAATGACTGACTTGCTTGAGAACATTGCTAATTGATTGACTAGCTGTATGACTGACTTATTGGTGGGTTAACAGATTAATTTACTCACAAAGCAGACTTTTTAATAGACTGATGACTGATCGATTGACCAACTGATTGACTACAGAGAATGAATTGCAACAGAATTACTGCCTTACTGATGGACCACAATTACTGTTTGAATAAATTACTGAATTGATTCGTTTATGAGAATTGAACTGACTGATTATGAGAATTATTCTTCTCGTGGACCACACAACTGACTAAGTGACAGCTTGACTGATTGATTAACTAAACGACCGATTGCTTTACTAATTGACCAAATGCATATCTTACTAATTAACAAGCTGTCCGATTGAGCAATCAGCATTTAAAATTTAGAGAGCAATACGCCGAAAAGTTGTACTTCCTAGTTTATATAGGAAAAAAGCATGTGTTCTAGGAATGCCTCTTACCGAGAAGTTGCGCAAATTCTCAACTGCGTGCGGAATTTATTTTTAAAATACTCCATCTCTGAATGCCGCGTAACTAGGAATTTCATTGTTATGCCTTATAGCCCCACTAGACATAATCAATTACGAGCAATAAAATATGTATTTCTCCGTTCTTTACAACTCAATAATACTGAGACCTTGAGGGCGCCCAATTATTTGCAAAACAATCGAAGCATTTTATTGAACTGTTTCTCGGAATTTGAAAATCTAAACTCCCTATTGGGAATGAAATTTGAAACCAAGTTCAATGGAATAACAATGAAAAGTTCTCGCGCCGAGGATACCAGACTAGGAGATACCGTGTGCCCAGCTCCGCAACATGCATTTGTAATTAATAGGCGCATGGAGCACGGGGAGTTTTTTAAAATAATTTTACTCATCAATAATATTCATATTTACAAAGCGATTCTTGAAAAAAATTACCAGGATTTATGATGGAGTTCACATACACTGGACTGGAGGTTTTCATAGAGTAAATAAATATTTTGTTAATTTTAGAAATGTGCTTTATAAGAACCTATAAATAAAAAAATATGCATCGTCTAGTTTTTATAAACACTCTAAATCAATATTTATCGCTTTTTGGATGTTGGAGGATATTGAAAAAATAAAATTTCATCAGAAATGCTTCTTCCTACCATTTTACTCTTCCTTATACATATTTTGACTAATTGCTATAAACTTTAATTAAATACAAATATATCGCAAGTCAAATAAACGTATTTTTAAACATTTATAAAACAGCAAAATTTGATGTCGCTTTCCTGTTGCTGTTTACGCCGCGAATTAACTATTTCAACAATATGTTAATCACTTAATTCAATCAACAAATTTCCAGTGAAAACAGGTGAAAATCGCTTCAATAATTATTTAACATTTGCATAATCTGGCGCTGAGTTCTAATCCGCAAAGCAGCCGCAGTTGAGATTAAAGAGCTTGCGGCCTTGTGTCAATTTTGCGGGCGTTAAACTTCAGTCAACAACAAATTGTCCTCGAAAATATGTACTACATGGCGTATGCGCAACATTTTCAATTAAAACAGCAAAACGCTGTTTGCAATCAGAACACTCTGTAATTCCCCCTTTTCAATCCCGACCCACCAAAGCCACATTAATAAAGTTAGAGGGTGTTTGCATGCGTGTGTGTGTACGTGTGTGTGCACTTGCTAATTGCGTTAATTCGAAACCAAAATAAACCCCTTCCCAGAATTCGCTAACCCGCAAGTGTGCAGTCAACTTGTGCGTCACTGCAAAACATAAGTATAAAGAGTACTTGCGGCTTGCCAAGAGGATAAGAAGAAGCAGCCGCTTGTGATGGATGTAATGAAGTGACTTCTCATTGCGGATGGGCAAAACTCGACTTTGATGGAGCACGAAATTGAATACCATCTTGCTCAAAACATTATTTTTCAGAATCTTCAACCGTTGTTACAAAATCAAGCAGTTTACAGGAAAAGTCTGGATACTTATGCATTTTAATGCTATTTTCAAGCACTGAAAATGGCAAAAAGATCGGAAAATAAACACAGAAGTTATTCAAGAGTGTCGGGTAGAGAAAGGAAATGAGGTTGGCTCTGGTTTGGGATTCGAATATCCAGAATAAAAAAATAAATGAATTAAATCAGATGGTTAGTCAAGACAAAGTCGTCGACTTTTTAACACGAATGCGCATAAGAGGCAGGAAATTCCTGTGTGACCGCACTTCGCAGAAGACAGCCACACTTTTCTGGAAATACATTCGACGAAGTATTGGGCAAGAACCTTTCGATTAAGCTGATCTGGAACAATAGTCATGCTAACCTATCCACATCTGGCAGACACAAGTGCCCGCTCAGTCGTGTCACGTGTGAGAAAACACGAGTTACGCTCATCGCAATTAGCCGTTACGCTGCAAAAACAATTAAGTCAATTCCCAATTAGACACATATGTACATGTGTACACACATACAAACATAATTTGCCAACAGCTAAATACGCTTAATCAACGCAAATTCAATCAAATTACGACGCTTTCGAGCAACAAACGTGCCCCTTGCGCCACAACTTTCCCCCCTTATCCATCGGGCTCCCCTCTTGACAGTGTTGTGCGAAAAAGTTGTCCTCATCATTGCGATTGTCGTGTAGTTGAGGCACGGGCTGCTGCTGCTGCTTGCCACATCACTTGCCACATTTCATGGCAGGGTTCAGAGTGTCTAAAAGTGACTTCTAGTCAAGTGTAGTTATAGTTATCAACTAGATGCTGTGTGTGAGTGTGCGAGTGTGTGAGTGTGCGAGTGTGTGTGTGTGTGGCAGGCGAAAAGCCTGCAATGCAGATGAGTTTGTGGTAAGCAGCAGCAGTTGGGGCTGTGACAGTAAAAGCTTGAGTCGCAGAAAAGTCAATAGTAATCATTGTTATTAATTTAGGTGTGTGTGTGTGTGTGTGGGTGTGTGTGTGGGTGTGCGTGTGTTTGCTCTACCCTAAAGATCACTCTAAAAATGCAACTAACTTTCAACTGCCAGCAATAAGTCAACACAAGCAACAGTCAACAAAAGCCAGTAAAACTATTTTGGGTAGCAACTGTTTTTCTGAAAATACCCTGTAAAACGGATCACGAGTGCCAAGTAATTGAAAGTTTCCGCGATTTTTCCACACTTGTAGGTGAAATTTCCTAAAACCTAAAAACTTTTAGACAGTCAGTCAGGACACTGTATTATACGTAAAGAGATGTCATTATTACGTGTTTTAAAATACCCACTAATGACATTTGTATGGCTACAGGGCATTGCAAATCCATTTGCTTTCTTTGACATTAACATGCGCCTCCGCTTGACAAGGTTAGCTTCGTTTAACACTAACTAAGGTGCATGTCAATGAAGTAACCTTTTCCATATGTGTATGCTAACTATGCGTGTGTGTTTGTGTGTGGCACACACACACTCTCGTGGCAGTCTGCTGAGTGTCTTTCCATGCCTGCCAGTCGAGCTGCTCGGTCTGATAACCGTTGCCTCATTTGCACTTTAAGCAAATTCCCATTTCAGCTGACAACTCGCAACTGATTTCCAGGGACTCAATTGTAGCCATACATATGTATGTGTGGCGCAACACACGCACGCAGACTTAGACACACACACACACACACACACATAAACACTCATTGCTGACATTTTCCTTGCACACTTGAGTGTGAAATTTTCAAGAAATGTGTGCCCCTCTCTACCCACACTCCCCTTGGTAGACCCTTTATAGCCGCGATGTCAACCCCTTGCGCTGCTTTTAAAACAATTTTGGTAGCGCTGTCAACTTAGTGTTAGAATTTCGCCGACTAATGCGGGAAATAAGTAAGCTCCACATTGACGGAAAAGGCAATTGAATAGGTCATGTCGTGTAGCTTTTGTATATAAGTAGCACGTGCAACATTTACAATTGGTACTGTTCTTTTATGTAGCCTAAGAGCTTATCAAATAGGTTAAGAAAATGTAAGCGACAGGTGAAACAAAAACCATTGAAAATGTGTGAATCAGAACATAATCACCTTTGGCAAGTGCATGTTACAGGTATAGGTAGACATTTCAGAACTCATAAAAATATATAGATATATTATACTCTTGATAAGACGAGCAGCTGAGACGATCCAATCATGTCAGACTGTCCGCGTCGCTCTCATACCTATCAAACTGTTACAATTGTTTTGGGCATATCTTAGAGTTTTTAGGAGCTATAGACACTAACTTTTTTATGCATCAAGGCTGCAAATTGGCTTCGAATCGAAGCGGCTTTAAAGCTAGGAGCTGATTCAAGCCAGGAACCGCACCATCGACCATTTTCATTTGGGCCTGCAGCCCTGGTAGTAAGATGCTCATTAAGTATACACAGATAGAACAAATTTAACTTTTTAAATACAGTGAAATATCTATGGGACGAACAGTTGAGTAATTTTCATTCGCTCAAGAGTGGAAATGGAAGTTGAGTCCACAGAAGAGGCGTGTCTGTTGATAGAGTTTTTCCTGCATTTGTATCTTAACTTCAAGCACTTAAAGAGTAATTTCGACAACAGCTGGAAAATGTTTCAGTTTCCATGGAAACACGCATCTGTATCACGCCGAAACCTTAATTATAATCATATTTTCGTGCCCCATTTGCTCCATTTAAGATCAGCTGGCATCTGGCTGGTTCCGATTTGTTTACTTTTCATCTGTCAACTGTATCTTGGCCGTGCCTGACAGCACGCAAATTGTGCCACAGCTCATAACCGTACAGGCTTTAGCCATTTTGGCAACATGTGGCATCATTGTTCCGCCACATAGGCGCAGCGGATCTCGTCGCTTACATGAACATATGAACGAACCTGACCTGAGCGCCACCAGCCTATTGTGTCCTTTTTTGTATGTAGCCAACGCACTACAGTAACTCATCAGCAGTGGCAGTGGCAACATCGAACGACAACAGCATGAAGTGACAGAGAATGATTTAAAAACAAGCGAGACCACAGCAGCACAGCATGCTCGATTACGAAATACCCTGTGTTCAAGATTAAAACTAAAAATAGCTTTTAATTGTCATGAAACAATTTGTCATTGAGAAACTTGAAACAATTTGCCAGTGTAACATTTGTTTCTTAAAGGAATCATCCATTTATATCATAGGAATAAAAATAAACAAATTTTTTAACAAATTTATCTTTACTTCAGAAATTATTAGGCTTGCCTACCCTTATTAGACTTGTATACCCTAATGAGGCTACCCTGATTATAACTGATATCAATCAAGTGGAAATAGATTCCAAGTAAATGAAATCTAATTATGCATAGAGTTAGCCA